>NW_026968101.1:0-128112 GCF_028390025.1 Pseudophryne corroboree | reverse complement strand
AGGACACTAGAATTAAAATTTTAAAGCCTCCTGTTAGGCCATCATCTACACGACATAGCCCTGAATTTTCCAATGCGCAGCTCTTTGCAAAAGAGAGATATTGGCAAGGAAAAGCTGTCTTGTACCTTTGCATTTTTCTCCCAAACGAAGGACACTAGAAAGAACATTTTAAAGCCTCCTGTTAGGCCATCATCTACACGACATAGCCCTGAATTTTCCAATGCGCAGCTCTTTGCAAAAGAGAGATATTGGCAAGGAAAATCTGTCTTGTACCTTTGCATTTTTCTCCCAAACGAAGGACACTAGAAAGAAAATTTTAAAGCCTCCTGTTAGGCCATCATCTACACGACATAGCCCTGAATTTTCCAATGCGCAGCTCTTTGCAAAAGAGAGATATTGGCAAGGAAAAGCTGTCTTGTACCTTTGCATTTTTCTCCCAAACGAAGGTCACTAGAAAGAAAATTTTAAAGCCTCCTGTTAGGCCATCATCTACACGACATAGCCCTGAATTTTCCAATGCGCAGCTCTTTGCAAAAGAGAGATATTGGCAAGGAAAAGCTGTCTTGTACCTTTGCATTTTTCTCCCAAACGAAGGACACTAGAATTAAAATTTTAAAGCCTCCTGTTAGACCATCATCTACACGGCATAGCCATGAATTTTCCAATGCGCAGCTCTTTGCAAAAGAGAGATATTGGCAAGGAAAAGCTGTCTTGTACCTTTGCATTTTTCTCCCAAACGAAGGACACTAGAATTAAAATTTTAAAGCCTCCTGTTAGGCCATCATCTACACGACATAGCCCTGAATTTTCCAATGCGCAGCTCTTTGCAAAAGAGAGATATTGGCAAGGAAAAGCTGTCTTGTACCTTTGCATTTTTCTTCCAAACGAAGGACACTAGAATTAAAATTTTAAAGCCTCCTGTTAGGCCATCATCTACACGACATAGCCCTGAATTTTCCAATGCGCAGCTCTTTGCAAAAGAGAGATATTGGCAAGGAAAAGCTGTCTTGTACCTTTGCATTTTTCTCCCAAACGAAGGACACTAGAAAGATAATTTTAAAGCCTCCTGTTAGGCCATCATCTACACGACATAGCCCTGAATTTTCCAATGCGCAGCTCTTTGCAAAAGAGAGATATTGGCAAGGAAAAGCTGTCTTGTACCATTGCATTTTTCTCCCAAACGAAGGACACTAGAATTAAAATTTTAAAGCCTCCTGTTAGGCCATCATCTACACGACATAGCCCTGAATTTTCCAATGCGCAGCTCTTTGCAAAAGAGAGATATTGGCAAGGAAAAGCTGTCTTGTACCTTTGCATTTTTCTCCCAAACGAAGGACACTAGAAAGATAATTTTAAAGCCTCCTGTTAGGCCATCATCTACACGACATAGCCCTGAATTTTCCAATGCGCAGCTCTTTGCAAAAGAGAGATATTGGCAAGGAAAAGCTGTCTTGTACCTTTGCATTTTTCTCCCAAACGAAGGACACTAGAAAGAAAATTTTAATGCCTCCTGTTAGACCATCATCTACACGGCATAGCTATGAATTTTCCAATGCGCAGCTCTTTGCAAAAGAGAGATATTGGCAAGGAAAAGCTGTCTTGTACCTTTGCATTTTTCTCCCAAACGAAGGACACTAGAAAGAAAATTTTAAAGCCTCCTGTTAGGCCATCATCTACACGACATAGCCCTGAATTTTCCAATGCGCAGCTCTTTGCAAAAGAGAGATATTGGCAAGGAAAAGCTGTCTTGTACCTTTGCATTTTTCTCCCAAACGAAGGTCACTAGAAAGAACATTTTAAAGCCTCCTGTTAGGCCATCATCTACACGACATAGCCCTGAATTTTCCAATGCGCAGCTCTTTGCAAAAGAGAGATATTGGCAAGGAAAAGCTGTCTTGTACCTTTGCATTTTTCTCCCAAACGAAGGTCACTAGAAAGAAAATTTTAAAGCCTCCTGTTAGGCCATCATCTACACGACATAGCCCTGAATTTTCCAATGCGCAGCTCTTTGCAAAAGAGAGATATTGGCAAGGAAAAGCTGTCTTGTACCTTTGCATTTTTCTCCCAAACGAAGGTCACTAGAAAGAAAATTTTAAAGCCTCCTGTTAGGCCATCATCTACACGACATAGCCCTGAATTTTCCAATGCGCAGCTCTTTGCAAAAGAGAGATATTGGCAAGGAAAAGCTGTCTTGTACCTTTGCATTTTTCTCCCAAACGAAGGACACTAGAATT
This sequence comes from Pseudophryne corroboree, assembly GCF_028390025.1. Lineage (NCBI taxonomy): Eukaryota > Metazoa > Chordata > Amphibia > Anura > Myobatrachidae > Pseudophryne > Pseudophryne corroboree. The sequence continues at coordinate 125,878 of NW_026968101.1, read as the reverse complement.
AAAATTTTAAAGCCTCCTGTTAGGCCATCATCTACACGACATAGCCCTGAATTTTCCAATGCGCAGCTCTTTGCAAAAGAGAGATATTGGCAAGGAAAAGATGTCTTGTACCTTTGCATTTTTCTCCCAAACGAAGGACACTAGTAAGAACATTTTAAAGCCTCCTGTTAGGCCATCATCTACACGACATAGCCCTGAATTTTCCAATGCGCAGCTCTTTGCAAAAGAGAGATATTGGCAAGGAAAATCTGTCTTGTACCTTTGCATTTTTCTCCCAAACGAAGGACACTAGAAAGAAAATTTTAAAGCCTCCTGTTAGGCCATCATCTACACGACATAGCCCTGAATTTTCCAATGCGCAGCTCTTTGCAAAAGAGAGATATTGGCAAGGAAAAGCTGTCTTGTACCTTTGCATTTTTCTCCCAAACGAAGGACACTAGAAATAAAATTTTAAAGCCTCCTGTTAGGCCATCATCTACACGACATAGCCCTGAATTTTCCAATGCGCAGCTCTTTGCAAAAGAGAGATATTGGCAAGGAAAAGCTGTCTTGTACCTTTGCATTTTTCTCCCAAACGAAGGTCACTAGAAAGAAAATTTTAAAGCCTCCTGTTAGGCCATCATCTACACGACATAGCCCTGAATTTTCCAATGCGCAGCTCTTTGCAAAAGAGAGATATTGGCAAGGAAAAGCTGTCTTGTACCTTTGCATTTTTCTCCCAAACGAAGGTCACTAGAAAGAAAATTTTAAAGCCTCCTGTTAGGCCATCATCTACACGACATAGCCCTGAATTTTCCAATGCGTAGCTCTTTGCAAAAGAGAGATATTGGCAAGGAAAAGCTGTCTTGTACCATTGCATTTTTCCCCCAAACGAAGGACACTAGAAAGAAAATTTTAAAGCCTCCTGTTAGGCCATCATCTACACGACATAGCCCTGAATTTTCCAATGCGCAGCTCTTTGCAAAAGAGAGATATTGGCAAGGAAAAGCTGTCTTGTACCTTTGCATTTTTCTCCCAAACGAAGGACACTAGAATTAAAATTTTAAAGCCTCCTGTTAGGCCATCATCTACACTACATAGCCCTGAATTTTCCAATGCGCAGCTCTTTGCAAAAGAGAGATATTGGCAAGGAAAAGCTGTCTTGTACCTTTGCATTTTTCTCCCAAACTAAGGTCACTAGAAAGAAAATTTTAAAGCCTCCTGTTAGGCCATCATCTACACGACATAGCCCTGAATTTTCCAATGCGTAGCTCTTTGCAAAAGAGAGATATTGGCAAGGAAAAGCTGTCTTGTACCTTTGCATTTTTCTCCCAAACGAAGGACACTAGAAAGAAAATTTTAAAGCCTCCTGTTAGGCCATCATCTACACGACATAGCCCTGAATTTTCCAATGCGCAGCTCTTTGCAAAAGAGAGATATTGGCAAGGAAAAGCTGTCTTGTACCTTTGCATTTTTCTCCCAAACGAAGGTCACTAGAAAGAAAATTTTAAAGCCTCCTGTTAGGCCATCATCTACACGACATAGCCCTGAATTTTCCAATGCGTAGCTCTTTGCAAAAGAGAGATATTGGCAAGGAAAAGCTGTCTTGTACCTTTGCATTTTTCTCCCAAACGAAGGACACTAGAAAGAAAATTTTAAAGCCTCCTGTTAGGCCATCATCTACACGACATAGCCCTGAATTTTCCAATGCGCAGCTCTTTGCAAAAGAGAGATATTGGCAAGGAAAAGCTGTCTTGTACCTTTGCATTTTTCTCCCAAACGAAGGACACTAGAATTAAAATTTTAAAGCCTCCTGTTAGTGCTTCATCTACACGGCATAGCCCTGAATTTTCCAATGCGTAGCTCTTTGCAATAGAGAGATATTGGCAAGGAAAAGCTGTCTTGTACCTTTGCATTTTTCTCCCAAACGAAGGACACTAGAATTAAAATTTTAAAGCCTCCTGTTAGGCCATCATCTACACGACATAGCCCTGAATTTTCCAATGCGCAGCTCTTTGCAAAAGAGAGATATTGGCAAGGAAAAGCTGTCTTGTACCTTTGCATTTTTCTCCCAAACGAAGGTCACTAGAAAGAAAATTTTAAAGCCTCCTGTTAGGCCATCATCTACACGACATAGCCCTGAATTTTCCAATGCGCAGCTCTTTGCAAAAGAGAGATATTGGCAAGGAAAAGCTGTCTTGTACCTTTGCATTTTTCTCCCAAACGAAGGTCACTAGAAAGAAAATTTTAAAGCCTCCTGTTAGGCCATCATCTACACGACATAGCCCTGAATTTTCCAATGCGCAGCTCTTTGCAAAAGAGAGATATTGGCAAGGAAAAGCTGTCTTGTACCTTTGCATTTTTCTCCCAAACGAAGGACACTAGAAAGAAAATTTTAAAGCCTCCTGTTAGGCCATCATCTACACGACATAGCCCTGAATTTTCCAATGCGCAGCTCTTTGCAAAAGAGAGATATTGGCAAGGAAAAGCTGTCTTGTACCTTTGCATTTTTATCCCAAACGAAGGACACTAGAAAGAAAATTTTAAAGCCTCCTGTTAGGCCATCATCTACACGACATAGCCCTGAATTTTCCAATGCGCAGCTCTTTGCAAAAGAGAGATATTGGCAAGGAAAAGCTGTCTTGTACCATTGCATTTTTCTCCCAAACGAAGGACACTAGAAAGAAAATTTTAAAGCCTCCTGTTAGGCCATCATCTACACGACATAGCCCTGAATTTTCCAATGCGCAGCTCTTTGCAAAAGAGAGATATTGGCAAGGAAAAGCTGTCTTGTACCTTTGCATTTTTCTCCCAAACGAAGGTCACTAGAAAGAAAATTTTAAAGCCTCCTGTTAGGCCATCATCTACACGACATAGCCCTGAATTTTCCAATGCGCAGCTCTTTGCAAAAGAGAGATATTGGCAAGGAAAAGCTGTCTTGTACCTTTGCATTTTTCTCCCAAACGAAGGTCACTAGAAAGAAAATTTTAAAGCCTCCTGTTAGGCCATCATCTACACGACATAGCCCTGAATTTTCCAATGCGCAGCTCTTTGCAAAAGAGAGATATTGGCAAGGAAAAGCTGTCTTGTACCTTTGCATTTTTCTCCCAAACGAAGGACACTAGAAAGATAATTTTAAAGCCTCCTGTTAGGCCATCATCTACACGACATAGCCCTGAATTTTCCAATGCGCAGCTCTTTGCAAAAGAGAGATATTGGCAAGGAAAAGCTGTCTTGTACCTTTGCATTTTTCTCCCAAACTAAGGTCACTAGAAAGAAAATTTTAAAGCCTCCTGTTAGGCCATCATCTACACGACATAGCCCTGAATTTTCCAATGCGTAGCTCTTTGCAAAAGAGAGATATTGGCAAGGAAAAGCTGTCTTGTACCTTTGCATTTTTCTCCCAAACGAAGGACACTAGAAAGAAAATTTTAAAGCCTCCTGTTAGGCCATCATCTACACGACATAGCCCTGAATTTTCCAATGCGCAGCTCTTTGCAAAAGAGAGATATTGGCAAGGAAAAGCTGTCTTGTACCTTTGCATTTTTCTCCCAAACGAAGGACACTAGAAAGAAAATTTTAAAGCCTCCTGTTAGGCCATCATCTACACGACATAGCCCTGAATTTTCCAATGCGCAGCTCTTTGCAAAAGAGAGATATTGGCAAGGAAAAGCTGTCTTGTACCATTGCATTTTTCTCCCAAACGAAGGACACTAGAAAGAAAATTTTAAAGCCTCCTGTTAGACCATCATCTACACGGCATAGCTATGAATTTTCCAATGCGCAGCTCTTTGCAAAAGAGAGATATTGGCAAGGAAAAGCTGTCTTGTACCTTTGCATTTTTCTCCCAAACGAAGGACACTAGAAAGAAAATTTTAAAGCCTCCTGTTAGGCCATCATCTACACGACATAGCCCTGAATTTTCCAATGCGCAGCTCTTTGCAAAAGAGAGATATTGGCAAGGAAAAGCTGTCTTGTACCTTTGCATTTTTCTCCCAAACGAAGGTCACTAGAAAGAAAATTTTAAAGCCTCCTGTTAGGCCATCATCTACACGACATAGCCCTGAATTTTCCAATGCGCAGCTCTTTGCAAAAGAGAGATATTGGCAAGGAAAAGCTGTCTTGTACCTTTGCATTTTTCTCCCAAACGAAGGACACTAGAAAGAAAATTTTAAAGCCTCCTGTTAGGCCATCATCTACACGACATAGCCCTGAATTTTCCAATGCGCAGCTCTTTGCAAAAGAGAGATATTGGCAAGGAAAAGCTGTCTTGTACCATTGCATTTTTCTCCCAAACGAAGGACACTAGAAAGAAAATTTTAAAGCCTCCTGTTAGACCATCATCTACACGGCATAGCCATGAATTTTACAATGCGCAGCTCTTTGCAAAAGAGAGATATTGGCAAGGAAAAGCTGTCTTGTACCTTTGCATTTTTCTCCCAAACGAAGGACACTAGAATTAAAATTTTAAAGCCTCCTGTTAGGCCATCATCTACACGACATAGCCCTGAATTTTCCAATGCGCAGCTCTTTGCAAAAGAGAGATATTGGCAAGGAAAAGCTGTCTTGTACCTTTGCATTTTTCTCCCAAACGAAGGACACTAGAATTAAAATTTTAAAGCCTCCTGTTAGGCCATCATCTACACGACATAGCCCTGAATTTTCCAATGCGCAGCTCTTTGCAAAAGAGAGATATTGGCAAGGAAAAGCTGTCTTGTACCTTTGCATTTTTCTCCCAAACGAAGGACACTAGAAAGATAATTTTAAAGCCTCCTGTTAGGCCATCATCTACACGACATAGCCCTGAATTTTCCAATGCGCAGCTCTTTGCAAAAGAGAGATATTGGCAAGGAAAAGCTGTCTTGTACCTTTGCATTTTTCTCCCAAACGAAGGACACTAGAAAGAAAATTTTAAAGCCTCCTGTTAGGCCATCATCTACACGACATAGACCTGAATTTTCCAATGCGCAGCTCTTTGCAAAAGAGAGATATTGGCAAGGAAAAGCTGTCTTGTACCTTTGCATTTTTCTCCCAAACGAAGGTCACTAGAAAGAAAATTTTAAAGCCTCCTGTTAGGCCATCATCTACACGACATAGCCCTGAATTTTCCAATGCGCAGCTCTTTGCAAAAGAGAGATATTGGCAAGGAAAAGCTGTCTTGTACCATTGCATTTTTCTCCCAAACGAAGGACACTAGAAAGAAAATTTTAAAGCCTCCTGTTAGACCATCATCTACACGGCATAACCATGAATTTTCCAATGCGCAGCTCTTTGCAAAAGAGAGATATTGGCAAGGAAAAGCTGTCTTGTACCTTTGCATTTTTCTCCCAAACGAAGGACACTAGAATTAAAATTTTAAAGCCTCCTGTTAGGCCATCATCTACACGACATAGCCCTGAATTTTCCAATGCGCAGCTCTTTGCAAAAGAGAGATATTGGCAAGGAAAAGCTGTCTTGTACCTTTGCATTTTTCTCCCAAACGAAGGACACTAGAAAGAACATTTTAAAGCCTCCTGTTAGGCCATCATCTACACGACATAGCCCTGAATTTTCCAATGCGCAGCTCTTTGCAAAAGAGAGATATTGGCAAGGAAAATCTGTCTTGTACCTTTGCATTTTTCTCCCAAACGAAGGACACTAGAAAGAAAATTTTAAAGCCTCCTGTTAGGCCATCATCTACACGACATAGCCCTGAATTTTCCAATGCGCAGCTCTTTGCAAAAGAGAGATATTGGCAAGGAAAAGCTGTCTTGTACCTTTGCATTTTTCTCCCAAACGAAGGTCACTAGAAAGAAAATTTTAAAGCCTCCTGTTAGGCCATCATCTACACGACATAGCCCTGAATTTTCCAATGCGCAGCTCTTTGCAAAAGAGAGATATTGGCAAGGAAAAGCTGTCTTGTACCTTTGCATTTTTCTCCCAAACGAAGGACACTAGAATTAAAATTTTAAAGCCTCCTGTTAGACCATCATCTACACGGCATAGCCATGAATTTTCCAATGCGCAGCTCTTTGCAAAAGAGAGATATTGGCAAGGAAAAGCTGTCTTGTACCTTTGCATTTTTCTCCCAAACGAAGGACACTAGAATTAAAATTTTAAAGCCTCCTGTTAGGCCATCATCTACACGACATAGCCCTGAATTTTCCAATGCGCAGCTCTTTGCAAAAGAGAGATATTGGCAAGGAAAAGCTGTCTTGTACCTTTGCATTTTTCTTCCAAACGAAGGACACTAGAATTAAAATTTTAAAGCCTCCTGTTAGGCCATCATCTACACGACATAGCCCTGAATTTTCCAATGCGCAGCTCTTTGCAAAAGAGAGATATTGGCAAGGAAAAGCTGTCTTGTACCTTTGCATTTTTCTCCCAAACGAAGGACACTAGAAAGATAATTTTAAAGCCTCCTGTTAGGCCATCATCTACACGACATAGCCCTGAATTTTCCAATGCGCAGCTCTTTGCAAAAGAGAGATATTGGCAAGGAAAAGCTGTCTTGTACCATTGCATTTTTCTCCCAAACGAAGGACACTAGAATTAAAATTTTAAAGCCTCCTGTTAGGCCATCATCTACACGACATAGCCCTGAATTTTCCAATGCGCAGCTCTTTGCAAAAGAGAGATATTGGCAAGGAAAAGCTGTCTTGTACCTTTGCATTTTTCTCCCAAACGAAGGACACTAGAAAGATAATTTTAAAGCCTCCTGTTAGGCCATCATCTACACGACATAGCCCTGAATTTTCCAATGCGCAGCTCTTTGCAAAAGAGAGATATTGGCAAGGAAAAGCTGTCTTGTACCTTTGCATTTTTCTCCCAAACGAAGGACACTAGAAAGAAAATTTTAATGCCTCCTGTTAGACCATCATCTACACGGCATAGCTATGAATTTTCCAATGCGCAGCTCTTTGCAAAAGAGAGATATTGGCAAGGAAAAGCTGTCTTGTACCTTTGCATTTTTCTCCCAAACGAAGGACACTAGAAAGAAAATTTTAAAGCCTCCTGTTAGGCCATCATCTACACGACATAGCCCTGAATTTTCCAATGCGCAGCTCTTTGCAAAAGAGAGATATTGGCAAGGAAAAGCTGTCTTGTACCTTTGCATTTTTCTCCCAAACGAAGGTCACTAGAAAGAACATTTTAAAGCCTCCTGTTAGGCCATCATCTACACGACATAGCCCTGAATTTTCCAATGCGCAGCTCTTTGCAAAAGAGAGATATTGGCAAGGAAAAGCTGTCTTGTACCTTTGCATTTTTCTCCCAAACGAAGGTCACTAGAAAGAAAATTTTAAAGCCTCCTGTTAGGCCATCATCTACACGACATAGCCCTGAATTTTCCAATGCGTAGCTCTTTGCAAAAGAGAGATATTGGCAAGGAAAAGCTGTCTTATACCTTTGCATTTTTCTCCCAAACGAAGGACACTAGAAAGAAAATTTTAAAGCCTCCTGTTAGGCCATCATCTACACGACATAGCCCTGAATTTTCCAATGCGCAGCTCTTTGCAAAAGAGAGATATTGGCAAGGAAAAGCTGTCTTGTACCATTGCATTTTTCTCCCAAACGAAGGACACTAGAAAGAAAATTTTAAAGCCTCCTGTTAGACCATCATCTACACGGCATAGCCATGAATTTTACAATGCGCAGCTCTTTGCAAAAGAGAGATATTGGCAAGGAAAAGCTGTCTTGTACCTTTGCATTTTTCTCCCAAACGAAGGACACTAGAATTAAAATTTTAAAGCCTCCTGTTAGGCCATCATCTACACGACATAGCCCTGAATTTTCCAATGCGCAGCTCTTTGCAAAAGAGAGATATTGGCAAGGAAAAGCTGTCTTGTACCTTTGCATTTTTCTCCCAAACGAAGGACACTAGAAAGATAATTTTAAAGCCTCTTGTTAGGCCATCATCTACACGACATAGCCCTGAATTTTCCAATGCGCAGCTCTTTGCAAAAGAGAGATATTGGCAAGGAAAAGCTGTCTTGTACCTTTGCATTTTTCTCCCAAACGAAGGACACTAGAAAGAAAATTTTAAAGCCTCCTGTTAGGCCATCATCTACACGACATAGCCCTGAATTTTCCAATGCGCAGCTCTTTGCAAAAGAGAGATATTGGCAAGGAAAAGCTGTCTTGTACCTTTGCATTTTTCTCCCAAACGAAGGTCACTAGAAAGAAAATTTTAAAGCCTCCTGTTAGGCCATCATCTACACGACATAGCCCTGAATTTTCCAATGCGCAGCTCTTTGCAAAAGAGAGATATTGGCAAGGAAAAGCTGTCTTGTACCATTGCATTTTTCTCCCAAACGAAGGACACTAGAAAGAAAATTTTAAAGCCTCCTGTTAGACCATCATCTACACGGCATAGCCATGAATTTTCCAATGCGCAGCTCTTTGCAAAAGAGAGATATTGGCAAGGAAAAGCTGTCTTGTACCTTTGCATTTTTCTCCCAAACGAAGGACACTAGAAAGAACATTTTAAAGCCTCCTGTTAGGCCATCATCTACACGACATAGCCCTGAATTTTCCAATGCGCAGCTCTTTGCAAAAGAGAGATATTGGCAAGGAAAAGCTGTCTTGTACCTTTGCATTTTTCTCCCAAACGAAGGACACTAGAAAGAAAATTTTAAAGCCTCCTGTTAGGCCATCATCTACACGACATAGACCTGAATTTTCCAATGCGCAGCTCTTTGCAAAAGAGAGATATTGGCAAGGAAAAGCTGTCTTGTACCTTTGCATTTTTCTCCCAAACGAAGGTCACTAGAAAGAAAATTTTAAAGCCTCCTGTTAGGCCATCATCTACACGACATAGCCCTGAATTTTCCAATGCGCAGCTCTTTGCAAAAGAGAGATATTGGCAAGGAAAAGCTGTCTTGTACCATTGCATTTTTCTCCCAAACGAAGGACACTAGAAAGAAAATTTTAAAGCCTCCTGTTAGACCATCATCTACACGGCATAACCATGAATTTTCCAATGCGCAGCTCTTTGCAAAAGAGAGATATTGGCAAGGAAAAGCTGTCTTGTACCTTTGCATTTTTCTCCCAAACGAAGGACACTAGAATTAAAATTTTAAAGCCTCCTGTTAGGCCATCATCTACACGACATAGCCCTGAATTTTCCAATGCGCAGCTCTTTGCAAAAGAGAGATATTGGCAAGGAAAAGCTGTCTTGTACCTTTGCATTTTTCTCCCAAACGAAGGACACTAGAAAGAACATTTTAAAGCCTCCTGTTAGGCCATCATCTACACGACATAGCCCTGAATTTTCCAATGCGCAGCTCTTTGCAAAAGAGAGATATTGGCAAGGAAAATCTGTCTTGTACCTTTGCATTTTTCTCCCAAACGAAGGACACTAGAAAGAAAATTTTAAAGCCTCCTGTTAGGCCATCATCTACACGACATAGCCCTGAATTTTCCAATGCGCAGCTCTTTGCAAAAGAGAGATATTGGCAAGGAAAAGCTGTCTTGTACCTTTGCATTTTTCTCCCAAACGAAGGTCACTAGAAAGAAAATTTTAAAGCCTCCTGTTAGGCCATCATCTACACGACATAGCCCTGAATTTTCCAATGCGCAGCTCTTTGCAAAAGAGAGATATTGGCAAGGAAAAGCTGTCTTGTACCTTTGCATTTTTCTCCCAAACGAAGGACACTAGAATTAAAATTTTAAAGCCTCCTGTTAGACCATCATCTACACGGCATAGCCATGAATTTTCCAATGCGCAGCTCTTTGCAAAAGAGAGATATTGGCAAGGAAAAGCTGTCTTGTACCTTTGCATTTTTCTCCCAAACGAAGGACACTAGAATTAAAATTTTAAAGCCTCCTGTTAGGCCATCATCTACACGACATAGCCCTGAATTTTCCAATGCGCAGCTCTTTGCAAAAGAGAGATATTGGCAAGGAAAAGCTGTCTTGTACCTTTGCATTTTTCTTCCAAACGAAGGACACTAGAATTAAAATTTTAAAGCCTCCTGTTAGGCCATCATCTACACGACATAGCCCTGAATTTTCCAATGCGCAGCTCTTTGCAAAAGAGAGATATTGGCAAGGAAAAGCTGTCTTGTACCTTTGCATTTTTCTCCCAAACGAAGGACACTAGAAAGATAATTTTAAAGCCTCCTGTTAGGCCATCATCTACACGACATAGCCCTGAATTTTCCAATGCGCAGCTCTTTGCAAAAGAGAGATATTGGCAAGGAAAAGCTGTCTTGTACCATTGCATTTTTCTCCCAAACGAAGGACACTAGAATTAAAATTTTAAAGCCTCCTGTTAGGCCATCATCTACACGACATAGCCCTGAATTTTCCAATGCGCAGCTCTTTGCAAAAGAGAGATATTGGCAAGGAAAAGCTGTCTTGTACCTTTGCATTTTTCTCCCAAACGAAGGACACTAGAAAGATAATTTTAAAGCCTCCTGTTAGGCCATCATCTACACGACATAGCCCTGAATTTTCCAATGCGCAGCTCTTTGCAAAAGAGAGATATTGGCAAGGAAAAGCTGTCTTGTACCTTTGCATTTTTCTCCCAAACGAAGGACACTAGAAAGAAAATTTTAAAGCCTCCTGTTAGACCATCATCTACACGGCATAGCTATGAATTTTCCAATGCGCAGCTCTTTGCAAAAGAGAGATATTGGCAAGGAAAAGCTGTCTTGTACCTTTGCATTTTTCTCCCAAACGAAGGACACTAGAAAGAAAATTTTAAAGCCTCCTGTTAGGCCATCATCTACACGACATAGCCCTGAATTTTCCAATGCGCAGCTCTTTGCAAAAGAGAGATATTGGCAAGGAAAAGCTGTCTTGTACCTTTGCATTTTTCTCCCAAACGAAGGTCACTAGAAAGAACATTTTAAAGCCTCCTGTTAGGCCATCATCTACACGACATAGCCCTGAATTTTCCAATGCGCAGCTCTTTGCAAAAGAGAGATATTGGCAAGGAAAAGCTGTCTTGTACCTTTGCATTTTTCTCCCAAACGAAGGTCACTAGAAAGAAAATTTTAAAGCCTCCTGTTAGGCCATCATCTACACGACATAGCCCTGAATTTTCCAATGCGTAGCTCTTTGCAAAAGAGAGATATTGGCAAGGAAAAGCTGTCTTATACCTTTGCATTTTTCTCCCAAACGAAGGACACTAGAAAGAAAATTTTAAAGCCTCCTGTTAGGCCATCATCTACACGACATAGCCCTGAATTTTCCAATGCGCAGCTCTTTGCAAAAGAGAGATATTGGCAAGGAAAAGCTGTCTTGTACCATTGCATTTTTCTCCCAAACGAAGGACACTAGAAAGAAAATTTTAAAGCCTCCTGTTAGACCATCATCTACATGGCATAGCCATGAATTTTACAATGCGCAGCTCTTTGCAAAAGAGAGATATTGGCAAGGAAAAGCTGTCTTGTACCTTTGCATTTTTCTCCCAAACGAAGGACACTAGAATTAAAATTTTAAAGCCTCCTGTTAGGCCATCATCTACACGACATAGCCCTGAATTTTCCAATGCGCAGCTCTTTGCAAAAGAGAGATATTGGCAAGGAAAAGCTGTCTTGTACCTTTGCATTTTTCTCCCAAACGAAGGACACTAGAAAGATAATTTTAAAGCCTCTTGTTAGGCCATCATCTACACGACATAGCCCTGAATTTTCCAATGCGCAGCTCTTTGCAAAAGAGAGATATTGGCAAGGAAAAGCTGTCTTGTACCTTTGCATTTTTCTCCCAAACGAAGGACACTAGAAAGAAAATTTTAAAGCCTCCTGTTAGGCCATCATCTACACGACATAGCCCTGAATTTTCCAATGCGCAGCTCTTTGCAAAAGAGAGATATTGGCAAGGAAAAGCTGTCTTGTACCTTTGCATTTTTCTCCCAAACGAAGGTCACTAGAAAGAAAATTTTAAAGCCTCCTGTTAGGCCATCATCTACACGACATAGCCCTGAATTTTCCAATGCGCAGCTCTTTGCAAAAGAGAGATATTGGCAAGGAAAAGCTGTCTTGTACCATTGCATTTTTCTCCCAAACGAAGGACACTAGAAAGAAAATTTTAAAGCCTCCTGTTAGACCATCATCTACACGGCATAGCCATGAATTTTCCAATGCGCAGCTCTTTGCAAAAGAGAGATATTGGCAAGGAAAAGCTGTCTTGTACCTTTGCATTTTTCTCCCAAACGAAGGACACTAGAAAGAACATTTTAAAGCCTCCTGTTAGGCCATCATCTACACGACATAGCCCTGAATTTTCCAATGCGCAGCTCTTTGCAAAAGAGAGATATTGGCAAGGAAAAGCTGTCTTGTACCATTGCATTTTTCTCCCAAACGAAGGACACTAGAAAGAAAATTTTAAAGCCTCCTGTTAGGCCATCATCTACACGACATAGCCCTGAATTTTCCAATGCGCAGCTCTTTGCAAAAGAGAGATATTGGCAAGGAAAAGCTGTCTTGTACCTTTGCATTTTTCTCCCAAACGAAGGTCACTAGAAAGAAAATTTTAAAGCCTCCTGTTAGGCCATCATCTACACGACATAGCCCTGAATTTTCCAATGCGCAGCTCTTTGCAAAAGAGAGATATTGGCAAGGAAAAGCTGTCTTGTACCTTTGCATTTTTCTCCCAAACGAAGGACACTAGAATTAAAATTTTAAAGCCTCCTGTTAGACCATCATCTACACGGCATAGCCATGAATTTTCCAATGCGCAGCTCTTTGCAAAAGAGAGATATTGGCAAGGAAAAGCTGTCTTGTACCTTTGCATTTTTCTCCCAAACGAAGGACACTAGAATTAAAATTTTAAAGCCTCCTGTTAGGCCATCATCTACACGACATAGCCCTGAATTTTCCAATGCGCAGCTCTTTGCAAAAGAGAGATATTGGCAAGGAAAAGCTGTCTTGTACCTTTGCATTTTTCTCCCAAACGAAGGACACTAGAATTAAAATTTTAAAGCCTCCTGTTAGGCCATCATCTACACGACATAGCCCTGAATTTTCCAATGCGCAGCTCTTTGCAAAAGAGAGATATTGGCAAGGAAAAGCTGTCTTGTACCTTTGCATTTTTCTCCCAAACGAAGGACACTAGAAAGATAATTTTAAAGCCTCCTGTTAGGCCATCATCTACACGACATAGCCCTGAATTTTCCAATGCGCAGCTCTTTGCAAAAGAGAGATATTGGCAAGGAAAAGCTGTCTTGTACCTTTGCATTTTTCTCCCAAACGAAGGACACTAGAAAGAAAATTTTAAAGCCTCCTGTTAGGCCATCATCTACACGACATAGCCCTGAATTTTCCAATGCGCAGCTCTTTGCAAAAGAGAGATATTGGCAAGGAAAAGCTGTCTTGTACCTTTGCATTTTTCTCCCAAACGAAGGTCACTAGAAAGAAAATTTTAAAGCCTCCTGTTAGGCCATCATCTACACGACATAGCCCTGAATTTTCCAATGCGCAGCTCTTTGCAAAAGAGAGATATTGGCAAGGAAAAGCTGTCTTGTACCTTTGCATTTTTCTCCCAAACGAAGGACACTAGAAAGAAAATTTTAAAGCCTCCTGTTAGGCCATCATCTACACGACATAGCCCTGAATTTTCCAATGCGCAGCTCTTTGCAAAAGAGAGATATTGGCAAGGAAAAGCTGTCTTGTACCTTTGCATTTTTCTCCCAAACGAAGGTCACTAGAAAGAAAATTTTAAAGCCTCCTGTTAGGCCATCATCTACACGACATAGCCCTGAATTTTCCAATGCGCAGCTCTTTGCAAAAGAGAGATATTGGCAAGGAAAAGCTGTCTTGTACCTTTGCATTTTTCTCCCAAACGAAGGACACTAGAAAGAAAATTTTAAAGCCTCCTGTTAGGCCATCATCTACACGACATAGCCCTGAATTTTCCAATGCGCAGCTCTTTGCAAAAGAGAGATATTGGCAAGGAAAAGCTGTCTTGTACCTTTGCATTTTTCTCCCAAACGAAGGTCACTAGAAAGAAAATTTTAAAGCCTCCTGTTAGGCCATCATCTACACGACATAGCCCTGAATTTTCCAATGCGCAGCTCTTTGCAAAAGAGAGATATTGGCAAGGAAAAGCTGTCTTGTACCTTTGCATTTTTCTCCCAAACGAAGGACACTAGAAAGAAAATTTTAAAGCCTCCTGTTAGGCCATCATCTACACGACATAGCCCTGAATTTTCCAATGCGCAGCTCTTTGCAAAAGAGAGATATTGGCAAGGAAAAGCTGTCTTGTACCTTTGCATTTTTCTCCCAAACGAAGGTCACTAGAAAGAAAATTTTAAAGCCTCCTGTTAGGCCATCATCTACACGACATAGCCCTGAATTTTCCAATGCGCAGCTCTTTGCAAAAGAGAGATATTGGCAAGGAAAAGCTGTCTTGTACCTTTGCATTTTTCTCCCAAACGAAGGTCACTAGAAAGAAAATTTTAAAGCCTCCTGTTAGGCCATCATCTACACGACATAGCCCTGAATTTTCCAATGCGTAGCTCTTTGCAAAAGAGAGATATTGGCAAGGAAAAGCTGTCTTGTACCTTTGCATTTTTCTCCCAAACTAAGGACACTAGAAAGAAAATTTTAAAGCCTCCTGTTAGGCCATCATCTACACGACATAGCCCTGAATTTTCCAATGCGCAGCTCTTTGCAAAAGAGAGATATTGGCAAGGAAAAGCTGTCTTGTACCTTTGCATTTTTCTCCCAAACGAAGGTCACTAGAAAGAAAATTTTAAAGCCTCCTGTTAGGCCATCATCTACACGACATAGCCCTGAATTTTCCAATGCGCAGCTCTTTGCAAAAGAGAGATATTGGCAAGGAAAAGCTGTCTTGTACCTTTGCATTTTTCTCCCAAACGAAGGTCACTAGAAAGAAAATTTTAAAGCCTCCTGTTAGGCCATCATCTACACGACATAGCCCTGAATTTTCCAATGCGCAGCTCTTTGCAAAAGAGAGATATTGGCAAGGAAAAGCTGTCTTGTACCTTTGCATTTTTCTCCCAAACGAAGGACACTAGAAAGAAAATTTTAAAGCCTCCTGTTAGGCCATCATCTACACGACATAGCCCTGAATTTTCCAATGCGCAGCTCTTTGCAAAAGAGAGATATTGGCAAGGAAAAGCTGTCTTGTACCTTTGCATTTTTCTCCCAAACGAAGGTCACTAGAAAGAAAATTTTAAAGCCTCCTGTTAGGCCATCATCTACACGACATAGCCCTGAATTTTCCAATGCGCAGCTCTTTGCAAAAGAGAGATATTGGCAAGGAAAAGCTGTCTTGTACCTTTGCATTTTTCTCCCAAACGAAGGTCACTAGAAAGAAAATTTTAAAGCCTCCTGTTAGGCCATCATCTACACGACATAGCCCTGAATTTTCCAATGCGTAGCTCTTTGCAAAAGAGAGATATTGGCAAGGAAAAGCTGTCTTGTACCTTTGCATTTTTCTCCCAAACTAAGGACACTAGAAAGAAAATTTTAAAGCCTCCTGTTAGGCCATCATCTACACGACATAGCCCTGAATTTTCCAATGCGCAGCTCTTTGCAAAAGAGAGATATTGGCAAGGAAAAGCTGTCTTGTACCTTTGCATTTTTCTCCCAAACGAAGGTCACTAGAAAGAAAATTTTAAAGCCTCCTGTTAGGCCATCATCTACACGACATAGCCCTGAATTTTCCAATGCGCAGCTCTTTGCAAAAGAGAGATATTGGCAAGGAAAAGCTGTCTTGTACCTTTGCATTTTTCTCCCAAACGAAGGTCACTAGAAAGAAAATTTTAAAGCCTCCTGTTAGGCCATCATCTACACGACATAGCCCTGAATTTTCCAATGCGTAGCTCTTTGCAAAAGAGAGATATTGGCAAGGAAAAGCTGTCTTGTACCTTTGCATTTTTCTCCCAAACTAAGGACACTAGAAAGAAAATTTTAAAGCCTCCTGTTAGGCCATCATCTACACGACATAGCCCTGAATTTTCCAATGCGCAGCTCTTTGCAAAAGAGAGATATTGGCAAGGAAAAGCTGTCTTGTACCTTTGCATTTTTCTCCCAAACGAAGGACACTAGAAAGAAAATTTTAAAGCCTCCTGTTAGGCCATCATCTACACGACATAGCCCTGAATTTTCCAATGCGCAGCTCTTTGCAAAAGAGAGATATTGGCAAGGAAAAGCTGTCTTGTACCTTTGCATTTTTCTCCCAAACGAAGGTCACTAGAAAGAAAATTTTAAAGCCTCCTGTTAGGCCATCATCTACACGACATAGCCCTGAATTTTCCAATGCGCAGCTCTTTGCAAAAGAGAGATATTGGCAAGGAAAAGCTGTCTTGTACCTTTGCATTTTTCTCCCAAACGAAGGACACTAGAAAGAAAATTTTAAAGCCTCCTGTTAGGCCATCATCTACACGACATAGCCCTGAATTTTCCAATGCGCAGCTCTTTGCAAAAGAGAGATATTGGCAAGGAAAAGCTGTCTTGTACCTTTGCATTTTTCTCCCAAACGAAGGTCACTAGAAAGAAAATTTTAAAGCCTCCTGTTAGGCTATCATCTACACGACATAGCCCTGAATTTTCCAATGCGCAGCTCTTTGCAAAAGAGAGATATTGGCAAGGAAAAGCTGTCTTGTACCTTTGCATTTTTCTCCCAAACGAAGGTCACTAGAAAGAAAATTTTAAAGCCTCCTGTTAGGCCATCATCTACACGACATAGCCCTGAATTTTCCAATGCGTAGCTCTTTGCAAAAGAGAGATATTGGCAAGGAAAAGCTGTCTTGTACCTTTGCATTTTTCTCCCAAACTAAGGACACTAGAAAGAAAATTTTAAAGCCTCCTGTTAGGCCATCATCTACACGACATAGCCCTGAATTTTCCAATGCGCAGCTCTTTGCAAAAGAGAGATATTGGCAAGGAAAAGCTGTCTTGTACCATTGCATTTTTCTCCCAAACGAAGGACACTAGAAAGAAAATTTTAAAGCCTCCTGTTAGGCCATCATCTACACGACATAGCCCTGAATTTTCCAATGCGTAGCTCTTTGCAAAAGAGAGATATTGGCAAGGAAAAGCTGTCTTGTACCTTTGCATTTTTCTCCCAAACTAAGGACACTAGAAAGAAAATTTTAAAGCCTCCTGTTAGACCATCATCTACACGGCATAGCCATGAATTTTCCAATGCGCAGCTCTTTGCAAAAGAGAGATATTGGCAAGGAAAAGCTGTCTTGTACCTTTGCATTTTTCTCCCAAACGAAGGACACTAGAATTAAAATTTTAAAGCCTCCTGTTAGGCCATCATCTACACGACATAGCCCTGAATTTTCCAATGCGCAGCTCTTTGCAAAAGAGAGATATTGGCAAGGAAAAGCTGTCTTGTACCTTTGCATTTTTCTCCCAAACGAAGGTCACTAGAATTAAAATTTTAAAGCCTCCTGTTAGGCCATCATCTAAACGACATAGCCCTGAATTTTCCAATGCGCAGCTCTTTGCAAAAGAGAGATATTGGCAAGGAAAAGCTGTCTTGTACCTTTGCATTTTTCTCCCAAACGAAGGACACTAGAAAGATAATTTTAAAGCCTCCTGTTAGGCCATCATCTACACGACATAGCCCTGAATTTTCCAATGCGCAGCTCTTTGCAAAAGAGAGATATTGGCAAGGAAAAGCTGTCTTGTACCTTTGCATTTTTCTCCCAAACGAAGGTCACTAGAAAGAAAATTTTAAAGCCTCCTGTTAGGCCATCATCTACACGACATAGCCCTGAATTTTCCAATGCGCAGCTCTTTGCAAAATAGAGATATTACCAAGGAAAAGCTGTCTTGTACCTTTGCATTTTTCTCCCAAACGAAGGTCACTAGAAAGAAAATTTTAAAGCCTCTAGTGTCCGAAGGACACTAGAAAGATAATTTTAAAGCCTCCTGTTAGGCCATCATCTACACGACATAGCCCTGAATTTTCCAATGCGCAGCTCTTTGCAAAAGAGAGATATTGGCAAGGAAAAGCTGTCTTGTACCTTTGCATTTTTCTCCCAAACGAAGGACACTAGAAAGAAAATTTTAAAGCCTCCTGTTAGGCCATCATCTACACGACATAGCCCTGAATTTTCCAATGCGCAGCTCTTTGCAAAAGAGAGATATTGGCAAGGAAAAGCTGTCTTGTACCTTTGCATTTTTATCCCAAACGAAGGACACTAGAATTAAAATTTTAAAGCCTCCTGTTAGGCCATCATCTACACGACATAGCCCTGAATTTTCCAATGCGCAGCTCTATGCAAAAGAGAGATACTGGCAAGGAAAAGCTGTCTTGTACCTTTGCATTTTTCTCCCAAACGAAGGACACTAGAATTAAAATTTTAAAGCCTCCTGTTAGGCCATCATCTACACGACATAGCCCTGAATTTTCCAATGCGTAGCTCTTTGCAAAAGAGAGATATTGGCAAGGAAAAGCTGTCTTGTACCTTTGCATTTTTCTCCCAAACGAAGGTCACTAGAAAGAAAATTTTAAAGCCTCCTGTTAGGCCATCATCTACACGACATAGCCCTGAATTTTCCAATGCGCAGCTCTTTGCAAAAGAGAGATATTGGCAAGGAAAAGCTGTCTTGTACCTTTGCATTTTTCTCCCAAACGAAGGACACTAGAAAGAAAATTTTAAAGCCTCCTGTTAGGCCATCATCTACACGACATAGCCCTGAATTTTCCAATGCGTAGCTCTTTGCAAAAGAGAGATATTGGCAAGGAAAAGCTGTCTTGTACCTTTGCATTTTTCTCCCAAACGAAGGACACTAGAAAGAAAATTTTAAAGCCTCCTGTTAGGCCATCATCTACACGACATAGCCCTGAATTTTCCAATGCGCAGCTCTTTGCAAAAGAGAGATATTGGCAAGGAAAAGCTGTCTTGTACCTTTGCATTTTTCTCCCAAACGAAGGACACTAGAAAGAAAATTTTAAAGCCTCCTGTTAGGCCATCATCTACACGACATAGCCCTGAATTTTCCAATGCGCAGCTCTTTGCAAAAGAGAGATATTGGCAAGGAAAAGCTGTCTTGTACCTTTGCATTTTTCTCCCAAACGAAGGTCACTAGAAAGAAAATTTTAAAGCCTCTTGTTAGGCCATCATCTACACGACATAGCCCTGAATTTTCCAATGCGTAGCTCTTTGCAAAAGAGAGATATTGGCAAGGAAAAGCTGTCTTGTACCTTTGCATTTTTCTCCCAAACTAAGGACACTAGAAAGAAAATTTTAAAGCCTCCTGTTAGGCCATCATCTACACGACATAGCCCTGAATTTTCCAATGCGCAGCTCTTTGCAAAAGAGAGATATTGGCAAGGAAAAGCTGTCTTGTACCTTTGCATTTTTCTCCCAAACGAAGGACACTAGAAAGAAAATTTTAAAGCCTCCTGTTAGGCCATCATCTACACGACATAGCCCTGAATTTTCCAATGCGCAGCTCTTTGCAAAAGAGAGATATTGGCAAGGAAAAGCTGTCTTGTACCTTTGCATTTTTCTCCCAAACGAAGGACACTAGAAAGAAAATTTTAAAGCCTCCTGTTAGGCCATCATCTACACGACATAGCCCTGAATTTTCCAATGCGCAGCTCTTTGCAAAAGAGAGATATTGGCAAGGAAAAGCTGTCTTGTACCTTTGCATTTTTCTCCCAAACGAAGGTCACTAGAAAGAAAATTTTAAAGCCTCCTGTTAGGCCATCATCTACACGACATAGCCCTGAATTTTCCAATGCGCAGCTCTTTGCAAAAGAGAGATATTGGCAAGGAAAAGCTGTCTTGTACCTTTGCATTTTTCTCCCAAACGAAGGACACTAGAAAGAAAATTTTAAAGCCTCCTGTTAGGCCATCATCTACACGACATAGCCCTGAATTTTCCAATGCGCAGCTCTTTGCAAAAGAGAGATATTGGCAAGGAAAAGCTGTCTTGTACCTTTGCATTTTTCTCCCAAACGAAGGTCACTAGAAAGAAAATTTTAAAGCCTCCTGTTAGGCCATCATCTACACGACATAGCCCTGAATTTTCCAATGCGCAGCTCTTTGCAAAAGAGAGATATTGGCAAGGAAAAGCTGTCTTGTACCTTTGCATTTTTCTCCCAAACGAAGGTCACTAGAAAGAAAATTTTAAAGCCTCCTGTTAGGCCATCATCTACACGACATAGCCCTGAATTTTCCAATGCGTAGCTCTTTGCAAAAGAGAGATATTGGCAAGGAAAAGCTGTCTTGTACCTTTGCATTTTTCTCCCAAACTAAGGACACTAGAAAGAAAATTTTAAAGCCTCCTGTTAGGCCATCATCTACACGACATAGCCCTGAATTTTCCAATGCGCAGCTCTTTGCAAAAGAGAGATATTGGCAAGGAAAAGCTGTCTTGTACCTTTGCATTTTTCTCCCAAACGAAGGACACTAGAAAGAAAATTTTAAAGCCTCCTGTTAGGCCATCATCTACACGACATAGCCCTGAATTTTCCAATGCGCAGCTCTTTGCAAAAGAGAGATATTGGCAAGGAAAAGCTGTCTTGTACCTTTGCATTTTTCTCCCAAACGAAGGTCACTAGAAAGAAAATTTTAAAGCCTCCTGTTAGGCCATCATCTACACGACATAGCCCTGAATTTTCCAATGCGCAGCTCTTTGCAAAAGAGAGATATTGGCAAGGAAAAGCTGTCTTGTACCTTTGCATTTTTCTCCCAAACGAAGGACACTAGAAAGAAAATTTTAAAGCCTCCTGTTAGGCCATCATCTACACGACATAGCCCTGAATTTTCCAATGCGCAGCTCTTTGCAAAAGAGAGATATTGGCAAGGAAAAGCTGTCTTGTACCTTTGCATTTTTCTCCCAAACGAAGGTCACTAGAAAGAAAATTTTAAAGCCTCCTGTTAGGCCATCATCTACACGACATAGCCCTGAATTTTCCAATGCGCAGCTTTTTGCAAAAGAGAGATATTGGCAAGGAAAAGCTGTCTTGTACCTTTGCATTTTTCTCCCAAACGAAGGTCACTAGAAAGAAAATTTTAAAGCCTCCTGTTAGGCCATCATCTACACGACATAGCCCTGAATTTTCCAATGCGTAGCTCTTTGCAAAAGAGAGATATTGGCAAGGAAAAGCTGTCTTGTACCTTTGCATTTTTCTCCCAAACTAAGGACACTAGAAAGAAAATTTTAAAGCCTCCTGTTAGGCCATCATCTACACGACATAGCCCTGAATTTTCCAATGCGCAGCTCTTTGCAAAAGAGAGATATTGGCAAGGAAAAGCTGTCTTGTACCATTGCATTTTTCTCCCAAACGAAGGACACTAGAAAGAAAATTTTAAAGCCTCCTGTTAGACCATCATCTACACGGCATAGCCATGAATTTTCCAATGCGCAGCTCTTTGCAAAAGAGAGATATTGGCAAGGAAAAGCTGTCTTGTACCTTTGCATTTTTCTCCCAAACGAAGGTCACTAGAATTAAAATTTTAAAGCCTCCTGTTAGGCCATCATCTACACGACATAGCCCTGAATTTTCCAATGCGCAGCTCTTTGCAAAAGAGAGATATTGGCAAGGAAAAGCTGTCTTGTACCTTTGCATTTTTCTCCCAAACGAAGGACACTAGAAAGATAATTTTAAAGCCTCCTGTTAGGCCATCATCTACACGACATAGCCCTGAATTTTCCAATGCGCAGCTCTTTGCAAAAGAGAGATATTGGCAAGGAAAAGCTGTCTTGTACCTTTGCATTTTTCTCCCAAACGAAGGTCACTAGAAAGAAAATTTTAAAGCCTCCTGTTAGGCCATCATCTACACGACATAGCCCTGAATTTTCCAATGCGCAGCTCTTTGCAAAATAGAGATATTACCAAGGAAAAGCTGTCTTGTACCTTTGCATTTTTCTCCCAAACGAAGGTCACTAGAAAGAAAATTTTAAAGCCTCTAGTGTCCGAAGGACACTAGAAAGATAATTTTAAAGCCTCCTGTTAGGCCATCATCTACACGACATAGCCCTGAATTTTCCAATGCGCAGCTCTTTGCAAAAGAGAGATATTGGCAAGGAAAAGCTGTCTTGTACCTTTGCATTTTTCTCCCAAACGAAGGACACTAGAAAGAAAATTTTAAAGCCTCCTGTTAGGCCATCATCTACACGACATAGCCCTGAATTTTCCAATGCGCAGCTCTTTGCAAAAGAGAGATATTGGCAAGGAAAAGCTGTCTTGTACCTTTGCATTTTTATCCCAAACGAAGGACACTAGAATTAAAATTTTAAAGCCTCCTGTTAGGCCATCATCTACACGACATAGCCCTGAATTTTCCAATGCGCAGCTCTATGCAAAAGAGAGATATTGGCAAGGAAAAGCTGTCTTGTACCTTTGCATTTTTCTCCCAAACGAAGGACACTAGAATTAAAATTTTAAAGCCTCCTGTTAGGCCATCATCTACACGACATAGCCCTGAATTTTCCAATGCGTAGCTCTTTGCAAAAGAGAGATATTGGCAAGGAAAAGCTGTCTTGTACCTTTGCATTTTTCTCCCAAACGAAGGTCACTAGAAAGAAAATTTTAAAGCCTCCTGTTAGGCCATCATCTACACGACATAGCCCTGAATTTTCCAATGCGCAGCTCTTTGCAAAAGAGAGATATTGGCAAGGAAAAGCTGTCTTGTACCTTTGCATTTTTCTCCCAAACGAAGGACACTAGAAAGAAAATTTTAAAGCCTCCTGTTAGGCCATCATCTACACGACATAGCCCTGAATTTTCCAATGCGTAGCTCTTTGCAAAAGAGAGATATTGGCAAGGAAAAGCTGTCTTGTACCTTTGCATTTTTCTCCCAAACGAAGGACACTAGAAAGAAAATTTTAAAGCCTCCTGTTAGGCCATCATCTACACGACATAGCCCTGAATTTTCCAATGCGCAGCTCTTTGCAAAAGAGAGATATTGGCAAGGAAAAGCTGTCTTGTACCTTTGCATTTTTCTCCCAAACGAAGGACACTAGAAAGAAAATTTTAAAGCCTCCTGTTAGGCCATCATCTACACGACATAGCCCTGAATTTTCCAATGCGCAGCTCTTTGCAAAAGAGAGATATTGGCAAGGAAAAGCTGTCTTGTACCTTTGCATTTTTCTCCCAAACGAAGGTCACTAGAAAGAAAATTTTAAAGCCTCCTGTTAGGCCATCATCTACACGACATAGCCCTGAATTTTCCAATGCGTAGCTCTTTGCAAAAGAGAGATATTGGCAAGGAAAAGCTGTCTTGTACCTTTGCATTTTTCTTCCAAACGAAGGACACTAGAAAGAAAATTTTAAAGCCTCCTGTTAGGCCATCATCTACACGACATAGCTCTGAATTTTCCAATGCGCAGCTCTTTGCAAAAGAGAGATATTGGCAAGGAAAAGCTGTCTTGTACCTTTGCATTTTTCTCCCAAACGAAGGACACTAGAAAGAACATTTTAAAGCCTCCTGTTAGGCCATCATCTACACGACATAGCCCTGAATTTTCCAATGCGCAGCTCTTTGCAAAAGAGAGATATTGGCAAGGAAAAGCTGTCTTGTACCTTTGCATTTTTCTCCCAAACGAAGGACACTAGAAAGAAAATTTTAAAGCCTCCTGTTAGGCCATCATCTACACGACATAGCCCTGAATTTTCCAATGCGCAGCTCTTTGCAAAAGAGAGATATTGGCAAGGAAAAGCTGTCTTGTACCTTTGCATTTTTCTCCCAAACGAAGGTCACTAGAAAGAAAATTTTAAAGCCTCCTGTTAGGCCATCATCTACACGACATAGCCCTGAATTTTCCAATGCGTAGCTTTTTGCATAAGAGAGATATTGGCAAGGAAAAGCTGTCTTGTACCTTTGCATTTTTCTCCCAAACGAAGGACACTAGAAAGAAAATTTTAAAGCCTCCTGTTAGGCCATCATCTACACGACATAGCCCTGAATTTTCCAATGCGCAGCTCTTTGCAAAAGAGAGATATTGGCAAGGAAAAGCTGTCTTGTACCATTGCATTTTTCTCCCAAACGAATTACACTAGAAAGAAAATTTTAAAGCCTCCTGTTAGACCATCATCTACACGGCATAGCCATGAATTTTCCAATGCGCAGCTCTTTGCAAAAGAGAGATATTGGCAAGGAAAAGCTGTCTTGTACCTTTGCATTTTTCTCCCAAACGAAGGACACTAGAAAGAACATTTTAAAGCCTCCTGTTAGGCCATCATCTACACGACATAGCCCTGAATTTTCCAATGCGCAGCTCTTTGCAAAAGAGAGATATTGGCAAGGAAAAGCTGTCTTGTACCTTTGCATTTTTCTCCCAAACGAAGGACACTAGAAAGAAAATTTTAAAGCCTCCTGTTTGGCCATCATCTACACGACATAGCCCTGAATTTTCCAATGCGCAGCTCTTTGCAAAAGAGAGATATTGGCAAGGAAAAGCTGTCTTGTACCATTGCATTTTTCTCCCAAACGAATTACACTAGAAAGAAAATTTTAAAGCCTCCTGTTAGACCATCATCTACACGGCATAGCCATGAATTTTCCAATGCGCAGCTCTTTGCAAAAGAGAGATATTGGCAAGGAAAATCTGTCTTGTACCTTTGCATTTTTCTCCCAAACGAAGGACACTAGAAAGAAAATTTCCTAGAAAAACTTTAAAAAGTCAATAATCTGGAGAGTTTTTGTAAGATGTTTCTTCCATCAACCAACGAAGAAACACATTGGTACTTTCCCATGATGAGTGAGTGCTTCAGGATCTCTTGCACTTACATGTGCAGCAGAGTACAGCAATGGAAGCATGCTGGGCCCATAACCCAGAGGTAGGCAGATTGAAACTATCCTCTGCTATATGCATTTTTTTGTTTGTTAATTAAAGTAATCCAAAACTGGGATTGATATTTTGGCTCTTTTATTTTTACTTAAAGTACAATAACTTTTACCATTTTAATTTGTTTTAATAGTATATTGACAGTATTGTTTTCTTTCAAAAATCCACTTAATTTTCTTTACCCTATTATTAAAATGGTAATTGACAAAAACAAACTACATTGTCACCAGAAGAGCAATACAAAATGTACAAGTGATATATTAAAATCATCTTTCCAGCTTGAATTTCAATGATGCATTGGGGCAACGATTTTGTGAGAAACATCTTCACCCTTAAATAAAGATTTTCTTAATTCCTTACCTGTGTGCTAATTAGATATCACCTTGTTTTCACATTAAACAGACTTCCACATGAGAAAGCAGCAAGGATGCAGTGGCGTTAATGTTTCCTGGTGTCAACCTGTATTATTTCAGTAGACATTGAAATGAGGATGCATCTTGCTGCCTTTCCAATGAAGCAAGTTTAATTTAGTAATAGGTGAATAACCATCCTTACAAAGGTGTTAATCAGAGACTTGGCTTTGTGGACACTTTTCAGAGAACAAATTTGTTAGCATAAAAATAAAGCCAGAAAATAAAGAGCTGTTTAATCACTCAATTGGATTTTTCTGCCAGCATATTTTTTTTCTCTGCAAACCACTGCTAAATTGTGCTTCCTAGCTGTTTTTATAAAATCACTGAATCAAATCTAACTCTGATTACATCAGAGAAGGCCAGGTACCCTACACCATAACAGGGGGTTTGAAATTTTGACTTGTCTACTTAAAGATCACCAAAATCTGATAACAAGGTCAATTAGGTCTCTGGGTGAGATTGAACCACCAACCTTTTGGTTAATAGCCGTACATACTAACTGATTGCGCCACAGAGACACTTTGCAAAAGTACATACTGACAAAGGCTAATAAGCATTCATCTAAAACGTTTCCTAGAAAAACTTTAAAAAGTCAATAATCTGGAGAGTTTTTGTAAGATGTTTCTTCCATCAACCAACGAAGAAACACATTGGTACTTTCCCATGATGAGTGAGTGCTTCAGGATCTCTTGCACTTACATGTGCAGCAGAGTACAGCAATGGAAGCATGCTGGGCCCATAACCCAGAGGTAGGCAGATTGAAACTATCTTCTGCTATATGCATTTTTTTTTGTTAATTAAAGTAATCCAAAACTGGGATTGATATTTTGGCTCTTTTATTTTTACTTAAAGTACAACAACTTTTACCATTTTAATTTGTTTTAATAGTATATTGACAGTATTGTTTTCTTTCAAAAATCCACTTCATTTTCTTTACCCTATTATTAAAATGGTAATTGACAAAAACAAACTACATTGTCACCAGAAGAGCAATACAAAATGTACAAGTGATATATTAAAATCATATTTCCAGCTTGAATTTCAATGATGCATTGGGGCAACGATTTTGTGAGAAACATCTTCACCCTTAAATAAAGATTTTCTTAATTCCTTATCTGTGTGCTAATTAGATATCACCTTGTTTTCATATTAAACAGACTTCCACATGAGAAAGCAGCAAGGATGCAGTGGCGTTAATGTTTCCTGGTGTCAACTTGTATTATTTCAGTAGACATTGAAATGAGGATGCATCTTGCTGCCTTTCCAATGAAGCAAGTTTAATTTAGTAATAGGTGAAAAACCATCCTTACAAAGGTGTTAATCAGAGACTTGGCTTTGTGGACACTTTTCAGAGAACAAATTTGTTAGCATAAAAATAAAGCCAGAAAATGAAGAGCTGTTTAATTACTCAATTGGATTTTACTGCCAGCATATTTTTTTTCTCTGCAACCCACTGCTAAATTGTGCTTCCTAGCTGTTTTTATAAAATCACTGAATCAAATCTAATTACATCAGAGAAGGCCAGGTACCCTACACCGTAACAGGGGGTTTGAAATTTTGACTTGTCTACTTAAAGATCACCAAAATCTGATAACAAGGGAAATTAGGTCCCTGGGTGGGATTGAACCACCAACCTTATGGTTAATAGCCATACATACTAACTGATTGCGACACAGAGACACTTTGCAAAAGTCCATACTGACAAAGGCTAATAAGCATTCATCTAAAACGTTTCCTAGAAAAACTTTAAAAAGTCAATAATCTGGAGAGTTTTTGTAAGATGTTTCTTCCATCAACCAATGAAGAAACACATTGGTACTTTCCCATGATGAGTGAGTGCTTCAGGATCTCTTGCACTTACATGTGCAGCAGAGTACTGCAATGGAAGCATGCTGGGCCCATAACCCAGAGGTAGGCAGATTGAAACTGTCCTCTGCTATATGCATTTTTTTTGTTAAAGTAATCCAAAACTGGGATTGATATTTTGTCTCTTTTATTTTTACTTAAAGTACAATAACTTTTACCATTTTAATTTGTTTTAATAGTATATTGACAGTATTGTTTTCTTTCAAAAATCCACTTCATTTTCTTTACCCTATTATTAAAATGGTAATTGACAAAAACAAACTACATTGTCACCAGAAGAGCTATACAAAATGTACAAGTGATATATAAAAATCATCTTTCCAGCTTGAATTTCAATGATGCATTGGGGCAACGATTTTGTGAGAAACATCTTCACCCTTAAATAAAGATTTTCTTAATTCCTTACCTGTGTGCTAATTAGATATCACCTTGTTTTCACATTAAACAGACTTCCACATGAGAAAGCAGCAAGGATGCAGTGGCGTTAATGTTTCCTGGTGTCAACCTGTATTATTTCAGTAGACATTGAAATGAGGATACATCTTGCTGCCTTTCCAATGAAGCAAGTTTAATTTAGTAATAGGTGAAAAACCATCCCTACAAAGGTGTTAATCAGAGACTTGGCTTTGTGGACACTTTTCAGAGAACAAATTTGTTAGCATAAAAATAAAGCCAGAAAATGAAGAGCTGTTTAATCACGCAATTTGATTTTTTTGCCAGCATATTTCTTTTTCTCTGCAACCCACTGCTAAATTGTGCTACCTAGATGTTTTTATAAAATCACTGAATCAAATCTAACTCTGATTACATCAGAGAAGGCCAGGTACCCTACACCATAACAGGGGGTATGAAATTTGACTTGTCTACTTAAAGATCACCAAAATCTGATAACAAGGTCAATTACGTCCCTGGGTGGGATTGAACCACCAACCTTTTGGTTAATAGCCGTACACACTAACTGATTGCGCCACAGAGACACATTGCAAAAGTGTATACTGACAAGGGCTAATAAGCATTCATCTAAAACGTTTCCTAGAAAAACTTTAAAAAGTCAATAATCTGGAGAGTTTTTGTAAGATGTTTCTTCCATCAACCAACGAAGAAACACATTGGTACTTTCCCATGATGAGTGAGTGCTTCAGGATCTCTTGCACTTACATGTGCAGCAGAGTACAGCAATGGAAGCATGCTGGGCCCATAACCCAGAGGTAGGCAGATTGAAACTATCCTCTGCTATATGCTTTTTTTTTGTTAATTAAAGTAATCCAAAACTGGGATTGATATTTTGGCTCTTTTATTTTTACTTAAAGTACAATAACTTTTACCATTTTAATTTGTTTTAATAGTATATTGACAGTATTGTTTTCTTTCAAAAATCCACTTAATTTTCTTTACCCTATTATTAAAATGGTAATTGACAAAAACAAACTACATTATCACCAGAAGAGCAATACAAAATGTACAAGTGATATATTAAAATCATCTTTCCAGCTTGAATTTAAATGATGCATTGGGGCAACGATTTTGTGAGAAACATCTTCACCCTTAAATAAAGATTTTCTTAATTCCTTACCTGTGTGATAATTAGATATCACCTTGTTTTCGCATTAAACAGACTTCCACATGAGAAAGCAGCAAGGATGCAGTGGCGTTAATGTTTCCTGGTGTCAACTTGTATTATTTCAGTAGACATTGAAATGAGGATGCATCTTGCTGCCTTTCCAATGAAGCAAGTTTAATTTAGTAATAGGTGAAAAACCATCCTTACAAAGGTGTTAATCAGAGACTTGGCTTTGTGGACACTTTTCAGAGAACAAATTTGTTAGCATAAAAATAAAGCCAGAAAATGAAGAGCTGTTTAATCACTCAATTGGATTTTTCTGCCAGCATATTTTTTTTCTCTGCAAACCACTGCTAAATTGTGCTTCCTAGCTGTTTTTATAAAATCAATGAATCAAATCTAACTCTGATTACATCAGAGAAGGCTAGGTACCCTACACCATAAGAGGCGGTTTGAAATTTTGACTTGTCTACTTAAAGATCACCAAAATCTGATAACAAGATCAATTACATCCCTGGGTGGGATTGAACCACCAACCTTTTAGTTAACAGCCGTACACACTAACTGATTGCGCCACAGAGACACTTTGCGAAAGTGCATACTGACAAAGGCTAATAAGCATTCATCTAAAACGTTTCCTAGAAAAACTTAAAAAAGTCAATAATCTGGAGAGTTTTTGTAAGATGTTTCTTCTATCAACCAACGAAGAAACACATTGGTACTTTCCCATGATGAGTGAGTGCTTCAGGATCTCTTGCACTTACATGTGCAGCAGAGTACAGCAATGGAAGCATGCTGGGCCCATAACCCAGAGGTAGGCAGATTGAAACTATCCTCTGCTATATGCATTTTTTTTTGTTAATTAAAGTAATCCAAAACTGGGATTGATATTTTGGCTCTTTTATTTTTACTTAAAGTACAATAACTTTTACCATTTTAATTTGTTTTAATAGTATATTGACAGTATTGTTTTCTTTCAAAAATCCACTTCATTTTCTTTACCCTATTATTAAAATAGTAATTGACAAAAACAAACTACATTGTCAGCAGAAGAGCAATACAAAATGTACAAGTGATATATTAAAATCATCTTTCCAGCTTGAATTTCAATGATGCATTGGGGCAACGATTTTGTGAGAAACATCTTCACCCTTAAATAAAGATTTTCTTAATTCCTTACCTGTGTGCTAATTAGATATCACCTTGTTTTCGCATTAAACAGACTTCCACATAAGAAAGCAGCAAGGATGCAGTGGCGTTAATGTTTCCTGGTGTCAACTTGTATTATTTCAGTAGACATTGAAATGAGGATGCATCTAGCTGCCTTTCCAATGAAGCAAGTTTAATTTAGTAATAGGTGAAAAACCATCCCTACAAAGGTGTTAATCAGAGACTTGGCTTTGTGGACACTTTTCAGATAACAAATTTGTTAGCATAAAAATAAAGCCAGAAAATGAAGAGCTGTTTAATCACTCAATTGGATTTTTTTTGCCAGCATATTTTTTTTCTCTGCAACCCACTGCTAAATTGTGCTTCCTAGCTGTTTTTTATAAAATCACTGAATCAAATCTAACTCTGATTACATCAGAGAAGGCCAGGTACCCTACACAATAAGAGGGGGTTTGAAATTTTGACTTGTCTACTTGAATATCACCAAAATCTGATCACAAGGTCAATTACGTTCCTGGGTGGGATTGAACCACCAACCTTTTGGTTAATAGACTTACACACTAACCAATTGCACCACAGAGACACTTTGCAAAAAGTACATACTGACAAAGGCTAATAAGCATTCATCAAGAACGTTTCCTAGAAAATTTTTAAAAGTCAATAATCTGGAGAGTTTTTGTAAGATGTTTCTTCCATCAACCAATGAAGAAACACATTGGTACTTTCCCATGATGAGTGAGTGCTTCAGGATCTCTTGCACTTACATGTGCAGCAGAGTACTGCAATGGAAGCATGCTGGGCCCATAACCCAGAGATAGGCAGATTGAAACTATCCTCTGCTATATGCATTTTTTTTTGTTAATTAAAGTAATCCAAAACTGGGATTGATATTTTGTCTCTTTTATTTTTACTTAAAGTACAATAACTTTTACCATTTTAATTTGTTTTAATATTATATTGACAGTATTGTTTTCTTTCAAAAATCCACTTCATTTTCTTTACCCTATTATTAAAATGGTAATTGACAAAAACAAACTACATTGTCACCAGAAGAGCAATACAAAATGTACAAGTGATATATTAAATTCATCTTTCCAGCATGAATTTCAATGATGCATTGGGTCAACAATTTTGTGAGAAACATCTTCACCCTTAAATAAAGATTTTCTTAATTCCTTACCTGTGTGCTAATTAGATATCACCTTGTTTTCACATTAAACAGACTTCCACATGAGAAAGCAGCAAGGATGCAGTGGCGTTAATGTTTCCTGGTGTCAACTTGTATTATTTCAGTAGACATTGAAATGAGGATGCATCTTGCTGCCTTTCCAATGAAGCAAGTTTAATTTAGTAATAGGTGAAAATCCATCCTTACAAAGGTGTTAATCAGAGACTTGGCTTTGTGGACACTTTTCAGAGAACAAATTTGTTAGCATAAAAATAAAGCCAGAAAATGAAGAGCTGTTTAATCACTCAATTGGATTTTTCTGCCAGCATATTTTTTTTCTCTGCAACCCACTGCTAAATTGTGCTTCCTAGCTGTTTTTTATAAAATCACTGAATCAAATCTAACTCTGATTACATCAGAGAAGGCCATGTACCCTACACAATAAGAGGGGGTTTGAAATTTTGACTTGTCTACTTAAATATCACCAAAATCTGATCACAAGGTCAATTACGTCGCTGGGTGGGATTGAACCACCAACCTTTTGGTTAATAGCCGAACACACTAACCGATTGCGCCACAGAGACACTTTGCAAAAAGTACATACTGACAAAGGCTAATAAGCATACATCTAGAACGTTTCCTAGAAAAACATTAAAAAATCAATAATCTGGAGAGTTTTTGTAAGATGTTTCTTCCATCAACCAACGAATAAACACATTGGTACTTTCCCATGATGAGTGAGTGCTTCAGGATCTCTTGCACTTACATGTGCAGCAGAGTACTGCAATGGAAGCATGCTGGACCCATAACCCAGAGGTAGGCAGATTGAAACTATCCTTTGCTATATGCATTTTTTTTTTGTTAATTTAAGTAATCAAAACTGGGATTGATATTTTTGCTCTTATTTTTACTTAAAGTACAATAACTTTTACCATTTTAATTTGTTTTAATAGTATATTGACAGTATAGTTTTCTTTCAAAAATCCACTTAATTTTCTTTACGCTATTATTAAAATGGTAATTGACAAAAAAAACTACATTGTCACCAGAAGAGCAATACAAAATGTACAAGTGATATATTAAAATCATCTTTCCAGCTTGAATTTCAATGATGCATTGGGGCAACAATTTTGTGAGAAACATCTTCACCCTTAAAGATTTTCGTAATTCCTTACCTGTGTGCTAATTAGATATCACCTTGTTTTCACATTAAACAGACTTCCACATGAGAAAGCAGCAAGGATGCAGTGGCGTTAATGTTTCCTGGTTTCAACCTGTATTATTTCAGTAGACATTGAAATGAGGATGCATCTTGCTGCCTTTCCAATGAAGCAAGTTTAATTTAGTAATAGGTGAAAAACCATCCCTACAAAGGTGTTAATCAGAGACTTGGCTTTGTGGACACTTTTCAGAGAACAAATTTGTTAGCATAAAAATAAAGCCAGAAAATGAAGAGCTGTTTAATCACGCAATTTGATTTTTTTGCCAGCATATTTCTTTTTCTCTGCAACCCACTGCTAAATTGTGCTTCCTAGATGTTTTTATAAAATCACTGAATCAAATCTAACTCTGATTACATCTGAGAAGGCCAGGTACCCTACACAATAACAGGGGGGTATGAAATTTGACTTGTCTACTTAAAGATCACCAAAATCTGATAACAAGGTCAATTACGTCCCTGGGTGGGATTGAACCACCAACCTTTTGGTTAATAGCCGTATACACTAACTGATTGCGCCACAGAGACACTTTGCAAAAGTACATCCTGACAAATGCTAATAAGCATTCATCTAAAACGTTTCCTAGAAAAACTTAAAAAAGTCAATAATCTGGAGAGTTTTTGTAAGATGTTTCTTCTATCAACCAACGAAGAAACACATTGGTACTTTCCCATGATGAGTGAGTGCTTCAGGATCTCTTGCACTTACATGTGCAGCAGAGTACAGCAATGGAAGCATGCTGGGCCCATAACCCAGAGGTAGGCAGATTGAAACTATCCTCTGCTATATGCATTTTTTTTTGTTAATTAAAGTAATCCAAAACTGGGATTGATATTTTGGCTCTTTTATTTTTACTTAAAGTACAATAACTTTTACCATTTTAATTTGTTTTAATAGTATATTGACAGTATTGTTTTCTTTCAAAAATCCACTTCATTTTCTTTACCCTATTATTAAAATGGTAATTGACAAAAACAAACTACATTGTCAGCAGAAGAGCAATACAAAATGTACAAGTGATATATTAAAATCATCTTTCCAGCTTGAATTTCAATGATGCATTGGGGCAACGATTTTGTGAGAAACATCTTCACCCTTAAATAAAGATTTTCTTAATTCCTTACCTGTGTGCTAATTAGATATCACCTTGTTTTCACATTAAACAGACTTCCACATGAGAAAGCAGCAAGGATGCAGTGGCGTTAATGTTTCCTGGTGTCAACCTGTATTATTTCAGTAGACATTGAAATGAGGATGCATCTTGCTGCCTTTCCAATGAAGCAAGTTTAATTTAGTAATAGGTGAAAAACCATCCCTACAAAGGTGTTAATC
This sequence comes from Pseudophryne corroboree, assembly GCF_028390025.1. Taxonomy (NCBI): domain Eukaryota; kingdom Metazoa; phylum Chordata; class Amphibia; order Anura; family Myobatrachidae; genus Pseudophryne; species Pseudophryne corroboree. Next base: position 92,456 of record NW_026968101.1, on the reverse strand, counting down.
AGAGACTTTGCTTTGTGGACACTATTTCAGAGAACAAATTTGTTAGCATAAAAATAAAGCCAGAAAACGAAGAGCTGTTTAATCACTCAATTGGATTTTTCTGCCAGCATATTTCTTTTTCTCTGCAACCCACTGCTAAATTGTGCTTCCTAGCTGTTTTTATAAAATCACTGAATCAAATCTAACTCTGATTACATCAGAGAAGGCCAGGTACCCTACACCATAACAAGGGGTTTGAAATTTTGACTTGTCTACTTAAAGATCACCAAAATCTGATAACAAGGTCAATTACGTACCTGGGTGGGATTGAACCACAAACCTTTTGGTTAATAGCCTTACACACTAACCAATTGCACCACAGAGACACTTTGCAAAAAGTACCTACTGACAAAGGCTAATAAGCATTCATCAAGAACGTTTCCTAGAAAAACTTTAAAAAGTCAATAATCTGGAGAGTTTTTGTAAGATGTTTCTTCCATCAACCAATGAAGAAACACATTGGTACTTTCCCATGATGAGTGAGTGCTTCAGGATCTCTTGCACTTACATGTGCAGCAGAGTACTGCAATGGAAACATGCTGGGCCCATAACCCAGAGATAGGCAGATTGAAACTATCCTTTGCTAATTCTGCACCACCAAATTCAAAGTATGTGCAAAACATGGGACGTGCTGGAATTTGCCCATATTTAATGCACACACAATATTGCTGGCGTTGTCCGATGCCACAAATCCACAGGAGAGTCCAATTGGGGTAAGCCCTTCCGCGATGATCTTCCTCAGTTGCCGTAAGAGGTTTTCAGCTGTGTGCGTATTCTGGAAACCGGTGATACAAAGCGTAGCCTGCCTAGGAAAGAGTTGGCGTTTGCGAGATGCTGCTACTGGTGCCGCCGCTGCTGTTCTTGCGGCGGGAGTCCATACATCTACCCAGTGGGCTGTCACAGTCATATAGTCCTGACCCTGCCCTGCTCCACTTGTCCACATGTCCGTGGTTAAGTGGACATTGGGTACAACTGCATTTTTTAGGACACTGGTGAGTCTTTTTCTGACGTCCGTGTACATTCTCGGTATCGCCTGCCTAGAGAAGTGGAACCTAGATGGTATTTGGTAAACGGGGGCACACTACCTCAAGAAATTGTCTAGTTCCCTGTGAACTAACGGCGGATACCGGACGCACGTCTAACACCAACATAGTTGTCAAGGCCTCAGTTATCCGCTTTGCAACAGGATGACTGCTGTGATATTTCATCTTCCTCGCAAAGGACTGTTGGACAGTCAATTGCTTGGTGGAAGTAGTAAAAGTGGGCTTACGACTTCCCCTCTGGGATGACCATCGACTCCCAGCAGCAACAACAGCAGCGCCAGCAGCAGTAGGCGTTACACGCAAGGATGCATCGGAGGAATCCCAGGCAGGAGAGGACTCGTCAGAATTGCCAGTGACATGGCCTGCAGGACTATTGGCATTCCTGGGGAAGGAGGAAATTGACACTGAGGGAGTTGGTGGGGTGGTTTGCGTGAGCTTGGTTACAAGAGGAAGGGATTTACTGGTCAGTGGACTGCTTCCACTGTCGCCCAAAGTTTTTGAACTTGTCACTGACTTATTATGAATGCGCTGCAGGTGACGTATAAGGGAGGATGTTCCGAGGTGGTTAACGTCCTTACCCCTACTTATTACAGCTTGACAAAGGCAACACACGGCTTGACACCTGTTGTCCGCATTTCTGTTGAAATACTTCCACACCGAAGAGCTGATTTTTTTGGTATTTTCACCAGGCATGTCAATGGCCATATTCCTCCCACGGACAACAGGTGTCTCCCCGGGTGCCTGACTTAAACAAACCACCTCACCATCAGAATCCTCCTGGTCAATTTCCTCGCCAGCGCCAGCAACACCCATATCCTCCTCATCCTGGTGTACTTCAACACTGACATCTTCAATCTGACTATCAGGAACTGGACTGCGGGTGCTCCTTCCAGCACTTGCAGGGGGCGTGCAAATGGTGGAAGGCGCATGCTCTTCACGTCCAGTGTTGGGAAGGTCAGGCATCGCAACCGACACAATTGGACTCTCCTTGTGGATTTGGGATTTCGAAGAACGCACAGTTCTTTGCTGTGCTTTTGCCAGCTTGAGTCTTTTCATTTTTCTAGCGAGAGGCTGAGTGCTTCCATCCTCATGTGAAGCTGAACCACTAGCCATGAACATAGACAGGGCCTCAGCCGTTCCTTGCCACTCCGTGTGGTAAATGGCATATTGGCAAGTTTACGCTTCTCCTCCGACAATTTTATTTTAGATTTTTGAGTCCTTTTTTTACTGATATTTGGTGTTTTGGATTTTACATGCTCTGTACTATGACATTGGGCATCGGCCTTGGCAGACAACGTTGCTGGCATTTCATCGTCTCGGCCATGACTAGTGGCAGCAGCTTCAGCACGAGGTGGAAGTCGATCTTGATCTTTCCCTATTTTTGGAACCTCAACATTTTTGTTCTCCATATTTTAATAGGCATAACTAAAAGGCACCTCAGGTAAACAATGGAGATGGATGGATACTAGTATACTTATGGATGACGAGCGACTGCCGACACAGAGGTACCTACAGCCGTGGACTACCGTACTGTGTCTGCTGCTAATATAGACTGGATGATAATGAGATAAAATTAAAATATATATATATCACACTAGTACTGCAGCCGGACAGGTATATATTATGTAATGACGGACCTGCTGGACACTGTCTGTCAGCACTGCAGACTCCTAAAGTAAGCTACTAGTATCAAGAAGATAGAAAAAAAAAAAAAACCACGGGTAGGTGGTATACAATTATGGATGGACGAGCGACTGCCGACACAGAGGTAACTACAGCCGTGGATTACCGTACTGTGTCTGCTGCTAATATAGACTGGATGATAATGAGATAAAATTAAAATATATATATATCACACTAGTACTGCAACCGGACAGGTATATATTATGTAATGACGGACCTGCTGGACACTGTCTGAAAGCAACGGCAGACTCCTAAAGTAAGCTACTAGTATCAAGAAGATAGAGGGAAAAAAAAACGGGTAGGTGATATACAATTATGGATGGACGAGCGACTGCCGACACAGAGGTAGCTACAGCCGTGGACTACCGTACTGTGTCTGCTGCTAATATAGACTGGATGATAATGAGATAAAATTAAAATATATATATATATCACACTAGTACTGCAGCAGGACAGGTATATATTATGTAATGACGGACCTGCTGGACACTGTCTGTCAGCACTGCAGACTCCTAAAGTAAGCTACTAGTATCAAGAAGATAGAAAAAAAAAACACGGGTAGGTGGTATACAATTATGGATGGACGAGCGACTGCCGACACAGAGGTAGCTACAGCCGTGGACTACCGTACTGTGTCTGCTGCTAATATAGACTGGATGATAATGAGATAAAATTAAAATATATATCACACTAGTACTGCAGCCGGACAGGTATATATTATGTAATGACGGACCTGCTGGACACTGTCTGTCAGCACTGCAGACTCCTAAAGTAAGCTACTAGTATCAAGAAGATAGAAAAAAAAAAACCACGGGTAGGTGGTATACAATTATGGATGGACGAGCGACTGCCGACACAGAGGTAGCTACAGCCGTGGACTACCGTACTGTGTCTGCTGCTAATATAGACTGGATGATAATGAGATAAAATTAAAATATATATATATTATATATCACACTAGTACTGCAGCCGGACAGGTATATATTATGTAACGACGGACCTGCTGGACACTGTCTGTCAGACTCAGCACTGCAGACTCCTAAAGTAAGCTACTAGTATCAAGAAGATAGAAAAAAAAAACCACGGGTAGGTGGTATACAATTATGGATGGACGAGCGACTGCCGGCACAGAGGTAGCTACAGCCGTGGACTACCGTACTGTGTCTGCTGCTAATATAGACTGGATGATAATGAGGTAAAATTAAAATATATATATATATCACACTAGTACTGCAGCCGGACAGGTATATATTATGTAATGACGGACCTGCTGGACACTGTCTGCAGAATGCGTTTATAAAAACACCACACGACGAGTATTTAACTTTTTCAGGCAGACAATCACAATATACTGGTGGTCAGCAGACAATCACAATACTGGTGGTCAGTGGTCACTGGTCAGTCACACTGGCAGTGGCACTCTGGCAGCAAAAGTGTGCACTGTACTTAAAATATGTACTCCTGCTATAACTGCTCCCCAGTCTCCCCCACAATTAAGCTGTGTGAGCAGTGAGCACTCAGCACAGTCAGATAATGATATACAGTATTACATATAATGCAGCACACTGGGCTGAGCACAGATATGGTATGTGACTGTGTCACACTGTGTATCGTTTTTTTTCAGGCAGAGAACGGATTAATTAAACTGGTGGTCACTGGTCACACTATCAGCAGCAAGTAGTACTCCTCCTAATAATATGCTCCCCAAAATTTGTGTCTCTCTCTAGTACTCTAGTCTAAACGGAGAGGACGCCAGCCACGCCCTCTCCCTATCAATCTCAATGCACGTGTGAAAATGGCGGCGACGCGCGGCTCCTTCTATAGAATCCGAGTCTCGCGATAGAATACGAGCCTCGCGAGAATCCGACAGCGGGATGATGACGTTCGGGCGCGCTCGGGTTAACCGAGCAAGGCGGGAAGATCCGAGTCGCTCGGCCCCGTGTAAAAAAACCTGAAGTTCGGGCGGGTTCGGATTCTGAGGAACCGAACCCGCTCATCTCTACCCTCTATACAGTACACTGACCTCTATATACCTGCTAGTACATCCCTGATGCCTATATTCCCTAAGCTAAATCCCAGACGCCTCTATTCCCTACGCTACATCCCAGACGCCTCTATTCCCTATGCTACATCCCTGACGCCTCTATACCCTACGCTACATCCCTGATGCCTCTATTCCCTACGCTACATTCCTGATGCCTCTATAACCTACGCTACATCCCTGACGCCTCTATACCCTACGCTACATCCCTGACGCCTCTATACAGTACAATGCATTACTGATCCCTCTAGACCATACATCCTCATTACATCAGAGAGATAGTGAAACACTGGAAAAAATAAGAATTTACTTACCGATAATTCTATTTCTCATAGTCCGTAGTGGATGCTGGGGACTCCGTAAGGACCATGGGGAATAGCGGCTCCGCAGGAGACTGGGCACATCTAAAGAAAGCTTTAGGACTAGCTGGTGTGCACTGGCTCCTCCCCCTATGACCCTCCTCCAAGCCTCAGTTAGGATACTGTGCCCGGACGAGCGTACACAATAAGGAAGGATTTTGAATCCCGGGTAAGACTCATACCAGCCACACCGATCACACCGTATAACTTGTGATCTGAACCCAGTTAACAGTATGATAACAGAGGAGCCTCTGAAAAGATGGCTCCCAACAATAATAACCCGATTTTTGTAACAATAACTATGTACAAGTATTGCAGACAATCCGCACTTGGGATGGGCGCCCAGCATCCACTACGGACTATGAGAAATAGAATTATCGGTAAGTAAATTCTTATTTTCTCTAACGTCCTAAGTGGATGCTGGGGACTCCGTAAGGACCATGGGGATTATACCAAAGCTCCCAAACGGGCGGGAGAGTGCAGATGACTCTGCAGCACCGAATGAGAGAACTCCAGGTCCTCCTCAGCCAGGGTATCAAATTTGTAGAATTTAGCAAACGTGTTTGCCCCTGACCAAGTAGCTGCTCGGCAAAGTTGTAAAGCCGAGACCCCTCGGGCAGCCGCCCAAGATGAGCCCACTTTCCTTGTGGAACGGGCTTTTACAGATTTTAGCTGTGGCAGGCCTGCCACAGAATGTGCAAGCTGAATTGCACTACAATCCAACGAGCAATAGTCTGCTTAGAAGCAGAAACACCCAGCATGTTGGGTGCATACAGGATAAACAGCGAGTCAGATTTCCTGACTCCAGCCGTCCTGGAAACATCTTTTTCAGGGCCCTGACAACATCCAGCAACCTGGATTCCTCCAAGTCCCTAGTAGCCGCAGGCACCACAATAGGTTGGTTCAGGTGAAAACGCTGGAACCACCTTAGGGAGAAACTGAGGACAAGTCCTCAATTCCGCCCTGTCCGAATGGAAAATCAGATAAGGGCTTTCACAGGATAAAGCGCCAATTCTGACACGCGCCTGGCCGAGGCCAGGGCCAACAGCATGACCACTTTCCATGTGAGATATTTTAACTCCACAGATTCAAACCAATGTGACTTTTGGAACCCAAGCTACATTGAGATCCCAAATTGCCACTGGAGGCACAAAAGGAGGCTGTATATGCAGTACCCCTTTTACAAACGTCTAAACTTCAGGGACTGAAGCTAGTTCTTTTTTGGAAGAAAATTGACAGGGCCGAAATCTGAACCTTAATGGACCCCAATTTCAGGCCCATAAACACTCCTGTTTGCAGGAAATGTAGGAATCGACCCAGTTGAATTTCCTCCGTCGGGCCTTACTGGCCTCGCACTACGCAACATATTTTCGCCAATTGCGGTGATAATGTTTTTTGCGGTTACATCCTTCCTGGCTATTGATCAGGATAGGGATGACTTTATCCGGAATGCCTTTTTTCCTTCAGGATCCGGTGTTCAACCGCCATGCCGTCAAACGCAGCCGCGGTAAGTCTTGGAACAGACAGGGTCCTTGCTGGAGCAGGTCCCTTCTTAGAGGTAGAGGCCACGGATCCTCCGTGAGCATCTCTTGAAGTTCCGGTTACCAAGTCCTTCTTGGCCAATCCGGAGCCACGAATATAGTGCTTTCTCCTCTCCATCTTATCAATCTCAGTACCTTGGGTATGAGAGGCAGAGGAGGGAACACATATACTGACTGGTACACCCACGGTGTTACCAGAGCGTCTACAACTATTGCCTGAGGGTCTCTTGACCTGGCGCAATACCTGTCGAGTTTTTTAATCATGTGGACGACTTCTGGGTGAAGTCCCCACTCTCCCGGGTGGAGGTCGTGCTGAGGAAGTCTGCTTCCCAGTTGTCCACTCCCGGAATGAATACTATTGACAGTGCTATCACATGATTTTCCGCCCAGCGAAGAATCCTTGCAGCTTCTGCCATTGCCCTCCTGCTTCTTGTGCCACCCTGTCTGTTTACGTGGGTGACTGCCATGATGTTGTCCGACTGGATCAACACCGGCTGACCTTGAAGCAGAGGTCTTGCTAAGCTTAGAGCATTGTAAATGGCCCTTAGCTTCAGGATATTTATGTGAAGTGATGTATCCCGGCTTGACCCTAAGCCCTGGATATTCCTTCCCTGTGTGACTGCTCCCCAGCCTCGCAGTCCTGAATGCCGAATCTGCGGCCCTCTAGAAGATGAGCACTCTGCAACCACCACAGGATGGATACCCTTGTCCTTGGTGACAGGGTTATCCGCTGATGCATCTGAAAATGCGACCCGGACCATTTGTCCAGTAGGTTCCACTGGAAAGTTCTTGCGTGGAATCTAACGAATGGGATTGCTTCGTATGAAGCCATCATTTTTTTCCCAGAACCCTTGTGCATTGATGCACTGAGACTTGGTTCGGTTTTAGGAGGTTCCTGATTAGCTCGGATAACTCCCTGGCTTTCTCTTCCGGGAGAAACACCTTTTTTCTGGACTGTGTCCAGGATCATCCCTAGGAAACAGAAGACAAGTCGTCGGAACCAGCTGCGATTTTGGAATATTGAGAATCCAATCGTGCTGCCGCAACACTACCTGAGATAGTGCTACACCGACCTCCAACTGTTCCCTGGATCTTACCCTTATCAGGGAATCGTCCAAGTAAGGGATAACTAAAATTCCCTTCCTTCGAAGGGATATCATTTCGTCCATTACCTTGGTAAAGACCCGGGGTGCCGTGGACCATCCCTACGGCAGCGTCTGAACTGATAGTGACAGTTCTGTACCATAACCTGAGGTACCCTTGGTGAGAAGGGTAAATTTTGACATGAAGGTAAGCATCCTTGATGTCCCGAGACATCATGTAGTCCCCTTCTTCCAGGTTCGCAATCACTACTCTGAGTGACTCAATCTTGAATTTGAACCTCTGTATGTAAGTGTTCAAAGATTTTAGATTTTAGATTTAGAATCGGTCTCACCGAGCCGTCTGGCTTCGGTACCACAATAGTGTGGAATAATACCCCGTTCCCTGTTGCAGGAGGGGTACCTTGATTATCACCTGCTGGGAATACAGCTTGTGAATGGCTTCCAAAACTGCCTCCCTGTCAGAGGGAGACGTCGGTAAAGCCAACTTTTGGAAACGGCGAGGGGGAGACGTCTCGAATTCCAATATGTACCCCTGAGATATTACCTGAAGGATCCAGGGGTCTACTTGCGAGTGAGCCCACTGCGCACTGAAATTCATTGAGAACGGGCCCCCACCGTGCCTGAGCTTGTATAGCCCTAGCGTCATACTGAGGGCTTGGCAGAGGCGGGAAAGGGTTTCTGTTCCTGGGAACTGGCTGATCTCTGCAGCCTTTTTCCTCTCCGTCTGTCACGAGCAGAAAAGAGGAACCTTTTGTCCGCTTGCCAACAAAGGACTGCGCCTGATAATACGGCGTCTTATTTTGAGAGGCGACCTGGGGTACAAACGTGGATTTCCCAGCTGTTGCCGTGGCCACCAGGTCTAAAGGACCGACCCCAAATGTCCCCTTTCAAAGGCAATACTTCCAAATGCCGTTTGGAATCCGCATCACCTGACCATTTTACTGGTAGAATTGGACAACGCACTTATACTTGATGCCAGTCGGCAATTATTCCGCTGTGCATCATGCATATATAGAAATGCATCTTTTAAATGCTCTATAGGCAATAATATACTATCCTTATCTAGGATATCAATATTTCCAGTCAGGGAATCCGACCATGCCAACCCAGCACTGCACCTCCAGGCTGAGGCGATAGCTGGTCGCAGTATAACACCAGTATGTGTGTAAATACATTTTTGGATACCCTCCTGCTTTCTATCAGCAGGATCCTTAAGGGCGGCCATCTCATGAGAGGGTAGAGCCCTTGTTCTTACAAGCGTGTGAGCGCCTTATCCCCCCCAGGGGGTGTTTCCCAACGCACCCTAACCTCTGGCGGGAAAGGGTATGCAGCCAATACTTTTTAAGAAATTATCAAGTGTTATCGGGGGGAAACCCACGCATCATCACACACCTCATTTTATTTTTCAGATTTAGGAAAACTACAGGTAGTTTTTCCCCCACCGAACATAATACCCCTTTTTGGTGGTACTCGTATTATCAGAAATGTATAAAAACATTTTCCATTGTATCAATCATGTAACGTGTGGCCCTACTGGAAATCACGGTTGTCTCTTCACCGTCGACACAGGAGTCAGTATCCGTGTCGGCGTCTGTATCTGCCATCTGAGGTAACGGCCGCTTTAGAGCCCCTGACGGCCTATGAGACGTCTGGACAGGCACAAGCTGAGTAGCCGGCTGTCTCATGTCAACCACTGTTTTTATATAGAGCTGACACTGTCACGTAATTTTCAACAGTACATCCACTCAGGTGTCGACCCCCTAGGGGGTGACATCACTGTTACAGACACTCTTCTCCGTCTCAACATCATTTTTCTCCTCATATATGTCGACACAAACGTACCGACACACAGCACACACACAGGGAATGCTCTGATAGAGGACAGGACCCCACTAGCCCTTTGGGGAGACAGAGAGAGAGTATGCCAGCACACACCAGAGCGCTATATATATACAGGGATAACCTTATATAAGTGTTTTTCCCCTTATAGCTGCTGTATGTTTTAATACTGCGCCTAATTAGTGCCCCCCTCTCTTTTTTAACCCTTTCTGTAGTGTAGTGACTGCAGGGGAGAGCCAGGGGAGCTTCCCTCCAACTGAGCTGTGAGGGAAAATGGCGCCAGTGTGCTGAGGAGATAGGCTCCGCCCCCTTTCCGGCGGCCTTATCTCCCGTTTTTTTGTATATTTTGGCAGGGGTTAAATGCATCCATATAGCCCAGGAGCTATATGTGATGTATTTTTTGCCATGTAAGGTATTTCTGTCGTGTTTTATTGCGTCTCAGGGCGCCCCCCCCAGCGCCCTGCACCCTCAGTGACCGGAGTATGAAGTGTGCTGAGAGCAATGGCGCACAGCTGCAGTGCTGTGCGCTACCTTATTGAAGACAGGAACGTCTTCTGCCGCCGATTTTTCCGGACCTCTTCGCTCTTCTGGCTCTGTAAGGGGGCCGGCGGCGCGGCTCCGGGACCCATCCAGGCTGGACCTGTGATCGTCCCTCTGGAGCTAATGTCCAGTAGCCAAGAAGCCCAATCCACTCTGCACGCAGGTGAGTTCGCTTCTTCTCCCCTTAGTCCCTCGATGCAGTGAGCCTGTTGCCAGCAGGTCTCACTGAAAATAACAAACCTAAACTAAAACTTTCACTAAGAAGCTCAGGAGAGCCCCCCCTTCTCGTCGGGCACAGAAATCTAACTGAGGCTTGAAGGAGGGTCATAGGGGGAGGAGCCAGTGCACACCAGCTAGTCCTAAAGCTTTCTTTAGATGTGCCCAGTCTCCTGCGGAGCTGCTATTCCCCATGGTCCTTACGGAGTCCCCAGCATCCACTTAGGACGTTAGAGAAAATAAGGATAAAGTGGACTACAGAAACTGATGCTCTAACCAAAGGAGAGAGAGAGAGAGAGAAAAGCACAAGGGAAAGTGGGCAATCGGAACACCATAGAGAGAGGAGAGATAGAAATGCCTGAAAAAGTAAAGGGGGTTGGGTATGGCATCCGGCGCTCGGGATTCCAGCAGTCACATGATACCTAATCCTAACCCTCTGGGGGGGGTGGCGGATAGGGCTAACCCTCAGGGGGTGGCAGCTAGGACTAACCCCCCCCCCACCTCCTAGTGCCTTCCCTAACACCCCCTCCCCCGGTCCTAACCCTCCCTCCAATACTCGCCTTCGGGATGTTGGCTGTCTGTGTGCCGGCACCAGTCTCCCAAGTGGTGTCAGGATTCCAACATCGGTCAAATGACCGCCGGTATACCGTCTGCCGGGATGGTAAATGTATCCTGAGGACAGGTAGTGAGTGTGGAGGGATAGGTGGTTCAGTAAAATGTAACAGCTCAAACTGCGATCATTCACTGATAAATTGATTTATAGCTCTCCCTTTTTAACCATTGCAGTCATAAAAGCAATGTTTTTTAAACTTTTAAATAAAGCTTGTTAGCATCCCCAGCACACTGTATATGCTGGGAGATGTAGTTCTCAATATGAAAACATTTAATTACTGTATGAACTCTAATTCCCCAACTGAAACCTCTCACAAACACACACTCCTAAATCTAGTACACACACACACACACACACACACACACACACACACACACATTTCCCCAGTACTGACAACTCTCATCACTTCCACACACTGACAACTCCCTCCTGCTCCTCTCCCCACTGACACTGACAGCTCCCTCACAGTCACACACATCCTCCACCCCCCCACACACACACTGATAGCACACATGCACAAATCCCCCCCTCCTCGACACTAACTGTCACGGACTGCTTGGGCAGCAGGGGGCAGGCTCTGACTTGAAGTGCTGAAATTCAACAGCTCTCTCGAACTTGCAAGGCATGGCTGTGCAGCTGTCTCCAGCCATCTCCTTGCCCACTGTGTAATTTGTGGCGTTCTCTGATGTTCCCCGCTCTGCCTCTACAACCGGCACATAATGTACAGCAGTGGTGACTCCTGAGTATGGGCCTGGAGAACTCCGCCTACCGGGGGGTAGGGATTAATAATTTCAAAGGGGCAGAGCTAGGAGTGAAGCAGTGGACAGCAGTTGAGGGGCGTTTCAAACTGTAACAGGGTTGGGACAATTTCAGTATCCTTCCCTCACCGTCTAATTGGTCAGTCCCACGCTGATTGCCATAGCGCCCTTTCGAGACTGCAGAACTCTATCCCTTAGCCACGGTTGGCACAGCTGGATGGTGCCCCTGGCAAGTGCCATCCTGGCCAAGGGGTAGATACGCCCCTGAGGGTCAGGGCCAGCAACAGAAATCTCGGGGCCCAGTACACTGATATCTCTGGGGCCCCCTCAACCCCCCCTTAACTTGGCAGAGGGATCTTTAAAAAAAAATGGAGCCTTTGACTCGGACCGTCAGTGAGGCCGGCAGGTGGTTTTCATACTGGGCTATCCAGCTCTTCGGTGGCGGTGGCAGGGACATTCAGAAAAGGGCCAGCACAGCAACATGCATAATAATGGCAATACAGTATGGACCACAGGGACTGGACAAAGTGATGGGGTAAAAGGAGGGGGGAGGGTTTAGTTGGCCTGTTAATTGTTTTCCTGCTTAAATTGAGCAGTTGGTGGATACACTTTAAAAAGCAATATTGGCACTGTGGCCCCATTATTTCTGTTCTTAATACTTGGAGCCCTGAACAAGTGTCCCCTTTGTCCCTCCTGTCACCGGGCCTGTTCAGGCGTTACCTATGGAGAAGCTGCGACATGACATCCTAGGACACGATACTGCACCATGCATCACCATTATATTTCAGTGTGCCTTGTCAATATTTAAATCTTATTCTGTGTGACGTGAGTTGTAAATGGTTGAAAATCTCTGTGCTACAGTATCGTCACCATGTAGTTATAACAACACCGCAAAACCACCAAAAGACGTGTTTTGGTAGAGGGACTGCTGGAGGGGCCCATTGGGGCCCCCAGTTTGCTACCCCACCCCAGTATACCTGTGCTGTAGCCAGTGGAAGGGGCACTATCTTCCCGGTGATCTCTTCGGGAAGATGGTGCCGCACATAGAAAGCAAAGACTCTGGCTGCACTCTCCTGCCCTCGCTCTAAGCAAGGTGATCGGGCCACAAAAGGACCCCTGTCGGACCCCGGCCTGTGGGCCACAAAAGGATGCATTGGGGGCGGCATGCGGCCCATGGGTTTGACACCCCTGCCCTAGAGTATCAAAATTTGTTTCACGGCACCCCTAGGCCAAAGTTTTTTTTATTGAGAAATTCAGAAAAAAATATAAAATTAAGTAAATTGTGTTTATAGCATGTCATCCTCAGGTTCAGTTATGTTGTGAGGGAATGGTTTTGCCAATTTAATAAAGTATAAATAATTTTAATTGGTCCTGGACCACCAAACTATGCTACCAGTGCAAGAACCCCAGTTTGGAAACTACTGCCATAAAATAAACCTTTTTTGTTTTTTTTAAACTACATGTAATACACCTTCGATCTCAGTTCCTAAAAGGTTTTAAACCTTTGCATACAGTAAACTACACATATTTAAAAATCCTACACCGGGCACAAGTGCTCACGGGCCAATTTCATGGCAGTCTCGGATAGGAGGGCATTGTGGATTCACCAAGGGAATGCTGATGCTGACTCCAAGAAGAAAGGGAGTCTCTTCCCTATGAAGGTGAAGCCTTGTTTGGCGACGGCCTAGTTAATTTGATCTCGGCAGCTCCCGCAGGTAAGTCATCCTTCTTGCCCTATGTTCCCTCTCAACGGATGAAGACGCATCATTATCTGACGCAGTCATTTCGGCCCAATAGATATGCAAAAAGTTAAGATTCCCCTTTCTTTGCAGGTAGAGGAAGGAAAAGAGGGAAGAGGTCTGTAGCCTCTTCAAGATCGCAGGAGCAGAGATCGTCCTCTGCTTTTGCCAAATCCACTGCATGACGCTGGGGCTCTCTTGCAGGAGCCCGCACCAGTGGGGGGCACGTCTAAAACTCTTCAGTCAGTTCTGGATTCATTGGGACCTGGACTCGTGAGTAGAGATGAGCGCCGGAAATTTTTCGGGTTTTGTGTTTTGGTTTTGGGTTCGGTTCCGCGGCCGTGTTTTGGGTTCGACCGCGTTTTGGCAAAACCTCACCGAATTTTTTTTGTCGGATTCGGGTGTGTTTTGGATTCGGGTGTTTTTTTCAAAAAACCCTAAAAAACAGCTTAAATCATAGAATTTGGGGGTAATTTTGATCCCAAAGTATTATTAACCTCAAAAAACATAATTTACACTCATTTTCAGCCTATTCTGAACACATCACACCTCACAATATTATTTTTAGTCCTAAAATTTGCACCGAGGTCGCTGTGTGAGTAAGATAAGCGACCCTAGTGGCCGACACAAACACCGGGCCCATCTAGGAGTGGCACTGCAGTGTCACGCAGGATGTCCCTTCCAAAAAACCCTCCCCAAACAGCACATGACGCAAAGAAAAAAAGAGGCGCAATGAAGTAGCTGTGTGAGTAAGATTAGCGACCCTAGTGGCCGACACAAACACCGGGCCCATCTAGGAGTGGCACTGCAGTGTCACGCAGGATGTCCCTTCCAAAAAACCCTCCCCAAACAGCACATGACGCAAAGAAAAAAAGAGGCGCAATGAGGTAGCTGACTGTGTGAGAAAGATAAGCGACCCTAGTGGCCGACACAAACACCGGGCCCATCTAGGAGTGGCACTGCAGTGTCACGCAGGATGTCCCTTCCAAAAAACCCTCCCCAAACAGCACATGACGCAAAGAAAAAAAGAGGCGCAATGAGGTAGCTGACTGTGTGAGAAAGATAAGCGACCCTAGTGGCCGACACAAACACCGGGCCCATCTAGGAGTGGCACTGCAGTGTCACGCAGGATGTCCCTTCCAAAAAACCCTCCCCAAACAGCACATGACGCAAAGAAAAAAAGAGGCGCAATGAGGTAGCTGACTGTGTGAGAAAGATAAGCGACCCTAGTGGCCGACACAAACACCGGGCCCATCTAGGAGTGGCACTGCAGTGTCACGCAGGATGTCCCTTCCAAAAAACCCTCCCCAAACAGCACATGACGCAAAGAAAAAAAGAGGCGCAATGAGGTAGCTGTGTGAGAAAGATAAGCGACCCTAGTGGCCGACACAAACACCGGGCCCATCTAGGAGTGGCACTGCAGTGTCACGCAGGATGTCCCTTCCAAAAAACCCTCCCCAAACAGCACATGACGCAAAGAAAAAAAGAGGCGCAATGAGGTAGCTGTGTGAGTAAGATTAGCGACCCTAGTGGCCGACACAAACACCGGGCCCATCTAGGAGTGGCACTGCAGTGTCACGCAGGATGGCCCTTCCAAAAAACCCTCCCCAAAAAGCACATGACGCAAAGAAAAAAAGAGGCGCAATGAGGTAGCTGACTGTGTGAGTAAGATTAGCGACCCTAGTGGCCGACACAAACACCGGGCACATCTAGGAGTGGCACTGCAGTGTCACGCAGGATGTCCCTTCCAAAAAACCCTCCCCAAACAGCACATGACGCAAAGAAAAAAAGAGGCGCAATGAGGTAGCTGTGTGAGTAAGATTAGCGACCCTAGTGGCCGACACAAACACCGGGCCCATCTAGGAGTGGCACTGCAGTGTCACGCAGGATGTCCCTTCCAAAAAACCCTCCCCAATCAGCACATGATGCAAAGAAAAAGAAAAGAAAAAAGAGGTGCAAGATGGAATTATCCTTGGGCCCTCCCACCCACCCTTATGTTGTATAAACAAAACAGGACATGCACACTTTAACCAACCCATCATTTCAGTGACAGGGTCTGCCACACGACTGTGACTGATATGACGGGTTGGTTTGGACCCCCCCCAAAAAAGAAGCAATTAATCTCTCCTTGCACAAACTGGCTCTACAGAGGCAAGATGTCCACCTCATCTTCACCCTCCGATATATCACCGTGTACATCCCCCTCCTCACAGATTATCAATTCGTCCCCACTGGAATCCACCATCTCAGCTCCCTGTGTACTTTGTGGAGGCAATTGCTGCTGGTCAATGTCTCCGCGGAGGAATTGATTATAATTCATTTTAATGAACATCATCTTCTCCACATTTTCTGGATGTAACCTCGTACGCCGATTGCTGACAAGGTGAGCGGCGGCACTAAACACTCTTTCGGAGTACACACTTGTGGGAGGGCAACTTAGGTAGAATAAAGCCAGTTTGTGCAAGGGCCTCCAAATTGCCTCTTTTTCCTGCCAGTATAAGTACGGACTGTGTGACGTGCCTACTTGGATGCGGTCACTCATATAATCCTCCACCATTCTATCAATGTTGAGAGAATCATATGCAGTGACAGTAGACGACATGTCCGTAATCGTTGTCAGGTCCTTCAGTCCGGACCAGATGTCAGCATCAGCAGTCGCTCCAGACTGCCCTGCATCACCGCCAGCGGGTGGGCTCGGAATTCTGAGCCTTTTCCTCGCACCCCCAGTTGCGGGAGAATGTGAAGGAGGAGATGTTGACAGGTCGCGTTCCGCTTGACTTGACAATTTTGTCACCAGCAGGTCTTTCAACCCCAGCAGACCTGTGTCTGCCGGAAAGAGAGATCCAAGGTAGGCTTTAAATCTAGGATCGAGCACGGTGGCCAAAATGTAGTGCTCTGATTTCAACAGATTGACCACCCGTGAATCCTTGTTAAGCGAATTAAGGGCTGCATCCACAAGTCCCACATGCCTAGCGGAATCGCTCCGTGTTAGCTCCTCCTTCAATGCCTCCAGCTTCTTCTGCAAAAGCCTGATGAGGGGAATGACCTGACTCAGGCTGGCAGTGTCTGAACTGACTTCACGTGTGGCAAGTTCAAAGGGCATCAGAACCTTGCACAACGTTGAAATCATTCTCCACTGCACTTGAGACAGGTGCATTCCACCTACTATATCGTGCTCAATTGTATAGGCTTGAATGGCCTTTTGCTGCTCCTCCAACCTCTGAAGCATATAGAGGGTTGAATTCCACCTCGTTACCACTTCTTGCTTCAGATGATGGCAGGGCAGGTTCAGTAGTTTTTGGTGGTGCTCCAGTTTTCTGTACGTGGTGCCTGTACGCCGAAAGTGTCCCGCAATTCTTCTGGCCACCGACAGCATCTCTTGCACGCCCCTGTCGTTTTTTAAAAAATTCTGCACCACCAAATTCAAGGTATGTGCAAAACATGGGACGTGCTGGAATTGGCCCAGATTTAATGCACACACAATATTGCTGGCGTTGTCCGATGCCACAAATCCACAGGAGAGTCCAATTGGGGTAAGCCATTCCGCGATGATCTTCCTCAGTTGCCGTAAGAGGTTTTCAGCTGTGTGCGTATTCTGGAAAGCGGTGATACAAAGCGTAGCCTGCCTAGGAAAGAGTTGGCGTTTGCGAGATGCTGCTACTGGTGCCGCCGCTGCTGTTCTTGCGGCGGGAGTCCATACATCTACCCAGTGGGCTGTCACAGTCATATAGTCCTGACCCTGCCCTGCTCCACTTGTCCACATGTCCGTGGTTAAGTGGACATTGGGTACAGCTGCATTTTTTAGGACACTGGTGACTCTTTTTCTGAGGTCTGTGTACATTTTCGGTATCGCCTGCCTAGAGAAATGGAACCTAGATGGTATTTGGTACCGGGGACACAGTACCTCCAACAAGTCTCTAGTTGGCTCTGCAGTAATGATGGATACCGGAACCACGTTTCTCACCACCCAGGATGCCAAGGCCTCAGTTATCCGCTTTGCAGTAAGATGACTGCTGTGATATTTCATCTTCCTCGCAAAGGACTGTTGAACAGTCAATTGCTTACTGGAAGTAGTACAAGTGGGCTTACGACTTCCCCTCTGGGATGACCATCGACTCCCAGCGGCAACAACAGCAGCGCCAGCAGCAGTAGGCGTTACACGCAAGGATGCATCGGAGGAATCCCAGGCAGGAGAGGACTCGTCAGACTTGCCAGTGACATGGCCTGCAGGACTATTGGCATTCCTGGGGAAGGAGGAAATTGACACTGAGGGAGTTGGTGGGGTGGTTTGCGTGAGCTTGGTTACAAGAGGAAGGGATTTACTGGTCAGTGGACTGCTTCCGCTGTCACCCAAAGTTTTTGAACTTGTCACTGACTTATTATGAATGCGCTGCAGGTGACGTATAAGGGAGGATGTTCCGAGGTGGTTAACGTCCTTACCCCTACTTATTACAGCTTGACAAAGGGAACACACGGCTTGACACCTGTTGTCCGCATTTCTGGTGAAATACCTCCACACCGAAGAGCTGATTTTTTTGGTATTTTCACCTGGCATGTCAACGGCCATATTCCTCCCACGGACAACAGGTGTCTCCCCGGGTGCCTGACTTAAACAAACCACCTCACCATCAGAATCCTTCTGGTCAATTTCCTCCCCAGCGCCAGCAACACCCATATCCTCCTCATCCTGGTGTACTTCAACACTGACATCTTCAATCTGACTATCAGGAACTGGACTGCGGGTGCTCCTTCCAGCACTTGCAGGGGGCATGCAAATAGTGGAAGGCGCATGCTCTTCACGTCCAGTGTTGGGAAGGTCAGGCATCGCAAACGACACAATTGGACTCTCCTTGTGGATTTGGGATTTCAAAGAACGCACAGTTCTTTGCGGTGCTTTTGCCAGCTTGAGTCTTTTCAGTTTTCTAGCGAGAGGCTGAGTGCTTCCATCCTCATGTGAAGCTGAACCACTAGCCATGAACATAGGCCAGGGCCTCAGCCGTTCCTTGCCACTCCGTGTGGTAAATGGCATATTGGCAAGTTTACGCTTCTCCTCCGACAATTTTATTTTAGGTTTTGGAGTCCTTTTTTTTCTGATATTTGGTGTTTTGGATTTGACATGCTCTGTACTATGACATTGGGCATCGGCCTTGGCAGACGACGTTGCTGGCATTTCATCGTCTCGGCCATGACTAGTGGCAGCAGCTTCAGCACGAGGTGGAAGTGGATCTTGATCTTTCCCTAATTTTGGAACCTCAACTTTTTTGTTCTCCATATTTTATAGGCAGAACTAAAAGGCACCTCAGGTAAACAATGGAGATGGATGGATTGGATACTAGTATACAATTATGGACGGACTGCCACGGTTAGGTGGTATAAAAAAACCACGGTTAGGTGGTATATATTATAATAATAATACAATTATGGATGGACGGACTGCCTGCCGACTGCCGACACAGAGGTAGCCACAGCCGTGAACTACCGCACTGTACACTGGTTGATAAAGAGATAGTAGTATACTCGTAACAACTAGTATGACACTATGACGACGGTATAAAGAAAGAAAAAAAAATACCACAGTTAGGTGGTATATATTATAATAATAATACAATTATGGATGGACGGACTGCCTGCCGACTGCCGACACAGAGGTAGCCACAGCCGTGAACTACCGCACTGTACACTGGTTGATAAAGAGATAGTAGTATACTCGTAACAACTAGTATGACACTATGACGACGGTATAAAGAATGAAAAAAAAACCACGGTTAGGTGGTATATATTATAATAATAATACAATTATGGATGGACGGACTGCCTGCCGACTGCCGACACAGAGGTAGCCACAGCCGTGAACTACCGCACTGTACACTGGTTGATAAAGAGATAGTAGTATACTCGTAACAACTAGTATGACACTATGACGACGGTATAAAGAAAGAAAAAAAAATACCACAGTTAGGTGGTATATATTATAATAATAATACAATTATGGATGGACGGACTGCCTGCCGACTGCCGACACAGAGGTAGCCACAGCCGTGAACTACCGCACTGTACACTGGTTGATAAAGAGATAGTAGTATACTCGTAACAACTAGTATGACACTATGACGACGGTATAAAGAATGAAAAAAAAACCACGGTTAGGTGGTATATATTATAATAATAATACAATTATGGATGGACGGACTGCCTGCCGACTGCCGACACAGAGGTAGCCACAGCCGTGAACTACCGCACTGTACACTGGTTGATAAAGAGATAGTAGTATACTCGTAACAACTAGTATGACACTATGACGACGGTATAAAGAAAGAAAAAAAAATACCACAGTTAGGTGGTATATATTATAATAATAATACAATTATGGATGGATGGACTGCCTGCCGACTGCCGACACAGAGGTAGCCACAGCCGTGAACTACCGCACTGTACACTGGTTGATAAAGAGATAGTAGTATACTCGTAACAACTAGTATGACACTATGACGACGGTATAAAGAATGAAAAAAAACCACGGTTAGGTGGTATATATTATAATAATAATACAATTATGGATGGACGGACTGCCTGCCGACTGCCGACACAGAGGTAGCCACAGCCGTGAACTACCGCACTGTACACTGGTTGATAAAGAGATAGTAGTATACTCGTAACAACTAGTATGACACTATGACGACGGTATAAAGAATGAAAAAAAAACCACGGTTAGGTGGTATATATTATAATAATAATACAATTATGGATGGACGGACTGCCTGCCGACTGCCGACACAGAGGTAGCCACAGCCGTGAACTACCGCACTGTACACTGGTTGATAAAGAGATAGTAGTATACTCGTAACAACTAGTATGACACTATGACGACGGTATAAAGAATGAAAAAAAAACCACGGTTAGGTGGTATATATTATAATAATAATACAATTATGGATGGACGGACTGCCTGCCGACTGCCGACACAGAGGTAGCCACAGCCGTGAACTACCGCACTGTACACTGGTTGATAAAGAGATAGTAGTATACTCGTAACAACTAGTATGACACTATGACGGTATAAAGAATGAAAAAAAAACCACGGTTAGGTGGTATATATTATAATAATAATACAATTATGGATGGACGGACTGCCTGCCGACTGCCGACACAGAGGTAGCCACAGCCGTGAACTACCGCACTGTACACTGGTTGATAAAGAGATAGTAGTATACTCGTAACAACTAGTATGACACTATGACGACGGTATAAAGAAAGAAAAAAAAATACCACGGTTAGGTGGTATATATTGTAATACAATTATGGATGGACGGACTGCCTGCCGAGTTCCGACTGCCGACACAGAGGTAGCCACAGCCGTGAACTACCGCACTGTACTGTGTCTGCTGCTAATATAGACTGGTTGATAAAGAGATAGTATACAATACATACAACAATATACTACTATACTGGTGGTCAGGCACTGGTCACCACTAGTCACACTGGCAGTGGCACTCCTGCAGCAAAAGTGTGCACTGTTTAATTTTAAATTAATATAATATTATGTACTCCTGGGGGCTCCTGCTATAACAACCTGCAGTGCTCCCCAGTCTCCCCCACAATTATTATAAGCTTTGCCTTTTATACATTGATGTGCAGCACACTGGGCTGAGCTGAGTGCACACAGACTGAGTCACACTGTGTGACTGGCTGCTGCTGTGTATCGTTTTTTTTCAGGCAGAGAACGGATATAGCAGAGAACGGATATATTATATTAAAATAAATAAAAGTTAACTAACAACAACTGCACTGGTCACTGTGGTAAACTCTGTCTGACTCTGCACAATCTCTCTCTCTCTTCTAATCTAATTTCTAATGGAGAGGACGCCAGCCACGTCCTCTCCCTATCAATCTCAATGCACGTGTGAAAATGGCGGCGACGCGCGGCTCCTTATATAGAATCCGAGTCTCGCGAGAATCCGACAGCGTCATGATGACGTTCGGGCGCGCTCGGGTTAACCGAGCAAGGCGGGAGGATCCGAGTCTGCTCGGACCCGTGAAAAAAACATGAAGTTCGTGCGGGTTCGGTTTCAGAGAAACCGAACCCGCTCATCTCTACTCGTGAGCTTTACAAATAGTGTCCCAAGGGTACAAACTGGGGTTTCAAGACGTTCCCCCTAACCGATTGTTCAAATCAGCCTTAGTCAGCAGGGAGAAGGTTTTTATTCAAGCCTCTTCGTGGTCCCGAAGCCGGACGGCTCAGTCAGACCAATCTTAAATCTGAAATCCCTTAATTTCTACCTAAAGAAATTCAATTTCAAGATGGAATCTCTCAGGGTAGTGATCTCCAGTCCGGGGGATAAAGGAGATTTCATGGTTTTGGTAGACATAAAGGATGCCTACTTATATGTTCCCATTTAGCCACTGCATCAAGCTACCTGAGGTTTGCAATTCAGGATTGTCATTACCAATTTCAGACGTTGCCGTTTGGTCTGTCCACGGCTCCGAGGATTTTCACCAGGGTGATGGCTGAAATGATGGTTCTCCTTCGCAAGCAAGGAGTCACAATTATCCCGTACTTGGATGATCTCCTGATAAAGGCGAGATCCAGGGACCAGTTGGTGCAAAACATCTACTCTCCCTGACAGTTCTTCAACAACATGGTTGGCTCCTAAACTTGCCAAAATCGCAGTTGGTCCCAATGACGCGGTTGTTGTTTTTGGGAGTGATACTGGACACAGAAGAGGTTTTCTTCTAGTGGAAAGGCTCTGGAGATCCAGAGTCTGGTCAAACAAATTCTGAAACCAGCAAGAGTGTTAATCCATCAATGCATTCAGTTGCTGGGGAAGATGGTTGCGGCCTACGAGGCCATTCAGTTTGGCCATGGGGATAGACGGGCTCCGCAGGAGACATGGGCACTTTAAGAAAGACTTTAGTTCTGGGTGTGCACTGGCTCCTCCCTCTATGCCCCTCCTCCAGACCTTAGTTTGATACTGTACCAGTGGAGACTGGGTGCTTTTCAGGAGCTCTCCTGAGCTTTCTGACAGAAAGTATTTTGTTAGGTTTTTAATTTTCAGGGAGCAACAGACTCCCTCATCGAGGGACTGAGGGGAGAGAAGCAGCCCTACTCTCTGAGTTGCAAGGTCCTGCTTCTTAGGCTACTGGACACCATTAGCTCCAGTGGGATTGGTACGCAGGATCTCACCCTCGCCGTCCGTCCCAGAGCCGCGCCGCCGTCCCCCTCGCAGAGCCGGAAGATAGAAGCCGGGTGAGTATGAGAAGAAAAGAAGACTTCAGAGGCGGCAGAAGACTTCATGATCTTAACTGAGGTAACGCACAGCACTGCAGCTGTGCGCCTTTGCTCCCATACACCTCACATACTCCGGTCACTGTAAGGGTGCAGGGCGCAGGGGGGGCGCCCTGGGCAGCAATATAAACCTCTTTCGCAAAAATATAACATATATACAGCTGGGCACTTTATATATGTATAAGCCCCCACCAATTTTACAGTTTAAGCGGGACAGAAGCCCGCCTCCGAGGGGGCGGGGCTTCTCCCTCAGCACTCACCAGCGCCATTTTTTCTCCACAGCACCGCTGAGAGGAAGCTCCCCGGACTCTACCCTGCTTATACCACGTTAGACAAGAGGGTTGAAAAGAGGGGGGGGGGGGGGGGCACATAATTCGCAAATTACATACAGCAGCACTACTGGGCAAACATTAAGTTACTGTTTTATTCCTGGGTTATATAGCGCTGGGGGGTGTGCTGGCATACTCTCTCTCTGTCTCTCCAAAGGGCCTTGTGGGGAAACTGTCTTCAGAAAAAGCATTCCCTGTGTGTGAAGTGTGTCGGTACACGTGTGTCGACATGTCTGAGGAAGAAGGCTATATTAGAGAGGAGCGGGAGCAAATGAATGTGGTGTCTCCGCCGACAGCTGATTGGATGGATATGTGGAATGTTTTAAATGCTAGTGTAAACTCATTGCACAAAAGATCTTGCACTATCAATGTAAACCTCACATAGGTTTGATACACATGTAAGTTTGTTTTTATTTTACTACATTGTGGTTTGTGGCTCTATACCATGTAATGCATGTCTTTTAACAGTAGTCAAGTCTTCCAATGTGCTTGTTAGTGAAACCCAATAGATAGCTTTATTTTATTTTGTTTCTTCAAATATTGAATGCATGTGTCTTATAACTTTTTTTTTTTTCAATATACAGGTTGAGTATCTGTATATACATTTTTATTATAAGATTTTCAATGACACAAGTACATCCAAGTTGCAGATTATGGATTGTGAAGGACAAATCAACCATATAAACAATTTAAGCAATTTAAATTGCATGCAGGTAGTAGAATATCAAACTCCTTGGATGAGAGTTGGTCGTAATAAACTAGGATAGAAAAGAATAAAGTAGAAAATAAGATTTTAAACCTACCGGTAAATCTTTTTCTCGTAGTCCGTAGAGGATGCTGGGGACTCCGTAAGGACCATGGGGATAGACGGGCTCCACAGGAGACATGGGCACTTTAAGAAAGACTTTAGTTCTGGGTGTGCACTGGCTCCTCCCTCTATGCCACAGTTAGAGAAACTGTGCCCAGAGGAGACGGACAGTATGAGGAAAGGATTTTGTTAATCCAGGGCAAGATTCATACCAGCCACACCAATCACACCGTATAACTTGTGATAAACTACCCAGTTATCAGTATGAAAAAACAACATAGCATCAGTGCAGGACCGATGCAACTATAACATAACCCTTATTGAAGCAATAACTATATACAAGTATTGCAGAAGTAGTCCGCACTTGGGACGGGCGCCCAGCATCCTCTACGGACTACGAGAAAAAGATTTACCAGTAGGTTTAAAATCTTATTTTCTCTAACGTCCTAGAGGATGCTGGGGACTCCGTAAGGACCATGGGGATTATACCAATGCTCCAAAACGGGCGGGAGAGTGCGCATGACTCTGCAGCACCGATTGAGCAAACATGAGTTCCTCCTCAGCCAGGGTATCAAACTTATAGTATTTTGCAAAGGTGTGTGAACCCGACCAAGTAGCAGCTTGACACAGCTGTAGTGCCGAGACCCCTCGGGCAGCCGCCCAAGAAGAGCCCACTTTCCTCGTGGAATGGGCCTTGACCGATTTCAGTAACTGCAATCCAGCCATAGAATGCGCTTGCTGAATCGTGTTACAAATCCGGCGAGCAATAGCCTGCTTTGAAGCAGGGGCACCAATCTTGTTGGTTGCATACAGGACAAACAGCGCTTCAGTTTTCCTGACTCTAGCCGTCCTGGCCACGTAAATTTTCAAAGCCCTAACCACATCAAGTAACTCGGAATCCTCCAAGTCACGCGTAGCCACAGGCACCACAATAGGTTGGTTCATATGAAAAGATGAGACCACTTTTGGTAGGAATTGAGGACGGGTCTGCAATTCCGCTCTATCCACATGGAATACCAAATATGGGCTTTTATGTGACAAAGCCGCTAATTCCGACACTCGCCTAGCCGAAGCCAAGGCTAATAACATGACCACCTTCCATGTGAGATATTTTAACTCCACTGTTTTAAGTGGTTCAAACCAGTGTAATTTTAGAAAACTTAACACCACGTTAAGGTCCCAAGGTGCCACCGGAGGCACAAAAGGAGGCTGAATATGCAGCACTCCTTTTACAAAAGTCTGAACTTCTGGAAGAGAAGCCAATTCTTTTTGAAAGAAAATGGATAAGGCCGAAATCTGGACCTTAATAGAGCCTAATTTTAGGCCCAAATTCACTCCAGTTTGTAGGAAGTGAAGGAAACGGCCCAGATGGAATTCTTCCGTAGGAGCATTCCTGGCCTCACACCAAGAAACATAATTTCGCCATATACGGTGTAATGTTTTAATGTTACATCCTTCCTAGCCTTTATCAGCGTAGGGATGACCTCAACCGGAATGCTAGGATCCGGCATTCAGCCGTCAAACGCAGCCGCGGTAAGTCTTGGAACAGACAGGGCCCCTGATGCAACAGGTCCTGTCTTAGAGGGAGAGGCCACAGATCTTCTGTGAGCATTTCCTGCAGATCCGGATACCAGGTCCTCCGTGGCCAATCTGGAACAATGAGGATTGTTCTCACTCCTCTTTGTCTTATTATCCTCAACACCTTGGGTATGAGAGGAAGAGGAGGAAATACATAGACCGACCGGAACACCCACGGTGTCACTAGGGCGTCTACAGCTACTGCCTGAGGGTCTCTTGACCTTGCGCAATACCTCTGTAGCTTTTTGTTGAGCCGGGACGGCATCATGTCTATCTGTGGCAGTTCCCACCGACTTGTAATCTGTGCAAAGACTTCCTGATGAAGTCCCCACTCTCCCGGATGTAGGTCGTGTCTGCTGAGGATGTCTGCTTCCCAGTTGTCCACTCCCGGAATGAACACTGCTGACAGTGCGCTTGCGTGATTCTCCACCCAGCGAAGAATTCTGGTGGCTTGTGCCATCGCCACTCTGCTTCTTGTGCCGCCTTGGCGGTTTACATGAGCCACTGCGGTGACGTTGTCTGACTGGATCAGAACCGGTTGGTCGCAAAGTAAGGTCTCCGCTTGACGTAGGGCATTGTATATGGCCCTTAGTTCCAGGATGTTGATGTGAAGACAAGTCTCTTGACTTGACCAAAGACCTTGGAAATTTCTTCCCTGTGTGACTGCTCCCCAACCTTGGAGGCTTGCGTCTGTGGTCACCAGGATCCAGCCCTGAATGCTGAATCTGCATCCCTCGAGAAGGTGAGCACTCTGCAGCCACCACAAGAGTGATACCCTGACCCTGGGGGACAGGGTGATCAACCAATGCATCTGTAAATGTGACCCGGACCACTTGTCCAGTAGGTCCCATTGGAAAGTCCTCGCATGGAACCTGCCGAATGGAATGGCCTCGTATGATGCCACCATCTTTCCCAGGACTCGAGTGCAGTGATGCACTGACACCTGTTTTGGTTTCAATAGGTTCCTGACAAGAGTCATGAGTTCCTGGGCCTTTTCTATCAGGAGATAAACCTTCTTCTGGTCTGTGTCCAGAATCATGCCCAAGAAAGACAGACGAGTAGTAGGAATCAACTGCGACTTCGGGATATTGAGAATCCAGCCGTGTTGCTGTAACACTTTCAGTGAAAGTGATACGCTGTTCAGCAACTGCTCTCTTGATCTCGCTTTTATGAGATCGCCCAAGTACGGGATAATTGTGACACCTTGCTTGCACAGGAGCACCATCATTTCCGCCATTACCTTGGTGAAAATTCTCAGGGCCATGGAGAGACCAAACAGCAACGTCTGAAATTGGCAATGACAGTCCTGTACCGCAAATCTGAGTTACGCCTGATGAGGTGGATAAATGGGGACATGAAGGTATGCATCCTGTACACAAATGCGGACAACAGGTGTCAAGCCGTGTGTTGCCTTTGTCAAGCTGTAATAAGTAGGGATAAGGACGTTAACCACCTCGGAACATCCTCCCTTATACGTCACCTGCAGCGCATTCATCATAAGTCAGTGACAAGTTCAAAAACTTTGGATGACAGCGGAAGCAGTCCACTAACCACTAAATCCCTTCCTCTTGTAACCAAGCTCCTGCAAACCACACCACCAACTCCCTCAGTGTCAATTTCCTCCTTAGACAGGAGAGCCAATAGTCCTGCAGGCCATGTCACTGGCAAGTCTGACGAGTCCTCTCCTGCCTGGGATTCCTCCGATGCATCCTTGAGTGTAACGCCTACTGCTGCTGGCGCTGCTGTTGTTGCTGCTGGGAGTCGATCGTCATCCCAGAGGGGAAGTCGGAAGACCACTTGTACTTCTTCCAGTAAGCAATTGACTGTCCAACAGTCCTTTGCGAGGAAGATGAAATATCACAGCAGTCATCCTGCTGCAAAGCGGATAACTCAGGTCTGGGTGGTGAGAAACGTGGTTCCGGTATCCATCGTTAATTTAGAGGCAACTAGAGACTTGATTGAGGTACTGTGTCCACGGTACCAAATACCCTCTAGGTTCCATTTCTCTAGGCAGGCGATACCGAAAATGTACACAGACCTCAGAAAAAGAGTCACCAGTGTCCTAAAAAATGCAGTTGTACCCAATGTCCACTTGTCTGTGGTTAAGTGGAGCAGGGCAGACTCAGGACTATATGACTGTGACAGCCCACTGGGTAGATGTATTGCCTCCCGCAGCAAGAACAGCAGCGGCGGCACCAGTAGCAGCATCTCGCAATTGCCAACTCGTTCCTAGGCAGGCTACGCTTTGTATCTCCGCTTTCCATAAGAGGCACACAGCTGACAACCTCTTACGGAAACTGAGGAACATCATCGCAGAATGGCTTACCCCAATTGAACTCTCCTGGGGATTTGTGACATCGGACAACGCCACCAATATTGTGCGTGCATTACATCTGGGCAAATTCCAGCACGTCCCATGTTTTGCACATACATTGAACTTGGTGGTGCAGAATTATTTAAAAAACGACAGGGGCGTGCAAGAGATGCTGTCGGTGGCCCGAAGAATTGCGGGCCACTTTCTGCCTTCAGCCACCGCATGCCGAAGACTGGAGCACCACCAAACATTCCTGAACCTGCCCTGCCATCATCTGAAGCAAGAGGTGGTAACGAGGTGGAATTCAACCCTCTATATGCTTCAGAGGATGGAGGAGCAGCAAAAGGCCATTAAAGCCTATACATCTGCCCACGATATAGGCAAAGGAGGGGGAATGCACCTGACTCAAGCGCAGTGGAGAATGATTTCAACGTTGTGCAAGGTTCTGCAACCCTTTGAACTTTCCACACGTGAAGTCAGTTCAGACACTGCCAGCCTGAGTCAGGTCATTTCCCTCATCAGGCTTTTGCAGAAGAAGCTGGAGACATTGAAGGAGGAGCTAAAACAGAGCGATTCAACTAGGCATGTGGGACTTGTGGATGGAGCCCTTAATTTGCTTAACCAGGATTCAATCTGTTGAAATCAGAGCACTACATTTTGGCCGCCGTGCTCGATCCTAGATTTAAAACCTACATTGTATCTCTCTTTCCGGCAGACACAAGTCTGCAGAGGTTCAAAGACCTGCTGGTGAGAAAATTGTCAAGTCAAGCGGAACGTGACCCGTCAACAGCTCCTCCTTCACATTCTCCCGCAACTGGGGGTGCGAGGAAAAGGCTAAGAATTCCGAGCCCACCCGCTGGCGGTGATGCAGGGCAGTCTGGAGTGAGTGCTGACATCTGGTCCAGACTGAAGGACCTGGCAACGATTACTGACATGTCGTCTACTGTCACTGCATATGATTCTGTCACCTTTGAAAGAATGGT
Source organism: Pseudophryne corroboree (assembly GCF_028390025.1). NCBI lineage: Eukaryota > Metazoa > Chordata > Amphibia > Anura > Myobatrachidae > Pseudophryne > Pseudophryne corroboree. Next base: position 63,647 of record NW_026968101.1, on the reverse strand, counting down.
GGAGAAAAAGAGGCAATTTGGAGGCCCTTGCACAAACTGGCTTTATTCTACCTAAGTTGCCCTCCCTCCAGTGTGTACTCCGAAAGAGTGTTTAGTGCTGCCGCTCACCTTGTCAGCAATCGGCGTACAAGGTTACTTCCAGAAAATGTGGAGAAGATGATGATCATCAAAATTAATTATAATCAATTCCTCCGTGGAGACATTCACCAGCAATTGCCTCCAGAAAGTACACAGGGATCTGAGATGGTGGATTCCAGTGGGGACGAATTAATAATCTGTGAGGAGGGGGATGTACACAGTGAAAGGGGTGAGGAATCGGAGGATGATGAGGTGGACATCTTGCCTCTGTAGAGCCAGTTTGTGCAAGGAGAGATTGATTGATTCTTTTTTGGTGGGGGCCCAAACCAACCAGTCATTTCAGTCAGTCGTGTGGCAGACCCTGTCGCTGAAATGATGGGTTCGTCAATGTTTTTCTTTTCAATCTAAACCCCTGCAGTTTTCTGTAAGCATCTGCTTCGCTATGATGATCAACAAGTCACAAGGGAAAACACTCAGGGCTGGAGGCGTAGATCTTAGGACCAGCTGCTACAAGCATGGCAGAGGTGTCACTATCACTGGTGACACCCAGAGAGGCGGCGAGGGAGATTGTAATGCAGTGCGCGCAGATAAGCAGCGCAATGGTAAAAAGGAGGCATGGTCTCATAGGTAGGGGCATGGCCTGAATCACCATTTTGTTGCTGCGGGTATCCCGGGGGTTGGGGGCTGTACCCGGGGACTAGTGTGTGAGTGGTGCTGGCTCCTGCACAGTGACAGAAACTGGGTGTTGCACGTAATGTCACAGTGAAACACCCATATTCTGTCACTGAAGAAGAGCCGGCACTTTGGTGTCACCCCACTTGGCGGGTGACACTCGGGTGTGTGCCGCAACCCCGTTGTGATGCCACTGACCCATGGGAAGCTTTACGTGGCTTACCCATGTGTTAGTAGCCCCAAGCATCTTTTGTGTTAGTCCCTAAAGAAAAACTTCAAATATTGTTTACAATTTTGTAATCAATGGCCTAATTCAGTAAGGATTGCAAATTCTGCTAAGTAACAGAATTTGCAATCCTTTGGTTCGCATGCTGGGGCCACCCATCACAGGGCATGGCCACCCAGCATGCCGCCTCCCTTCTTGACCACGCTGAAATTGCAGTCTCAGTGCAGTTCAGCGTGATCATAAAAAATGGGTTAGCCTCCTGTTGGTGCAGACTGTACGTGTGCGCAGGAAGCCGCCACCATTTTTGTGATCGCAACGGCTGCATGTGATGTCATGCAGCCGCTCTGACCACGCCTCCTGTTTCTCCGTTGAAGCCCTGCCCCCGCACCGCTCCATCTCCGACTTTGAAATGGAGTGTTGCTGACCCCCCCCCTCCCCGCACCGATTGACAGTCACAGAAAATGCAGGCGCATGCGTATGCTCTTAGCAATTTTTGCAGTTGGATTGCTTATTGTGATTGCAATCCAACCTGAATCAGGCTCTATTACCTATCACAATGCACTGCAGGTAGTACAAAATGGGGTTAATATAGGAGAAAACCCCCCAGAGCTGTGCTCCTTAACTGTCCCTGGTGGCTAGTGGAGCGGCTGCCCAGTAATCAGTGTCCACGCCAGTGCGCACACGGCCCGCCCCCTACAGCCATGCTGGATCACGGTATAGTGTGGGCACAGAAGCCCCTTACCTCCCTTTCATCAGCGGCCTCGTGATCCCGGAGGGCGGTGTGTGTGTGACTGACCTTAGGAAGAAACCGGAGCCTCCGCTGCAGTGACCCAGCAACCAGGGCACGGGAGTATACTGCGCCGCTGGGAGTGATGGAGCTGCAGTAAAGATGTCTATTAGACCTAACCTGCTGCAGCCCTTGTACATTCTTATAAAAAAAGTTCTTCTTTTCTTGTCAAAATTAATAGCTAAGTATAGGCTGCCTGAGGCAGCCCCCTGTTAAGTGTCCTGCTACTGAAGGCACCAACTACAAACTGAGCTCCCTGTTCATGGAAGCGAGGTTATAGAGCAGGGGGCGCTGAGCATCTTGGGAACAGTCAAAAGCTTTGAGCCTGTTGGTGCCTCAGATCAAGATCCTACTCTACACCACAATGTGAATCCTTGTGGAGTCCAGTGTACCCCACAGAAGAAATGAATGTGTCACACCCATTGGCAGCAACATTAGAATAGCTGCTGATGGGCACAATTGAGAAAGGAAGGGGGAAAACATTTGAATCCAGCACATATATGTAATTTGAATATGTAATTTGTACCTTCCTACTTTAAAATGTAATGGATGAACCTCACCCTGTGAGAACTATCTTCATGATCAAGAGATCTCATATGCAAGATAAGTATGTGTTGGCAGAGGCGCTCACTGGGCAGAGATGCTGATCGCATCTCTGGCATGTGCCGGTGCACTGCGGCACCAGCACACACACACACACTTCAGACCTGATCTCCTGTTGTGTGAATATGCACAGCAGAGATCAGGTCTGAATACAGCTGTCAGTAAGGCAGGGATCTGCTGCTGCCAGTGAGGCAGGGATGTGCTGCTGTCAGTGAAGCAGTGATCTGCTGCTGCCAGTGAGGCAGGGATCTGCTGCTGCCAGTGAGGCAGGGATGTGCTGCTATAAGTGAGGCAGGTATGTGCTGCTGTCAATGAGGCAGGGATGTGCTGCTGTCAGTGAAGCAGGGATGTGCTGCTGTCAGCAAGGCAGTGATCTGCTGCCCACTATCTCCCTATCACCCCTGCCTGAGTCACACACTTTCCCTGTCACCCCTGCCCCAGTTACCCACTATCTCCCAGTCACCGCTGCCTCAGTTAACCACTATACCTGCGACCCCTGCCTCAGTCACCCACTATACCAGTCACCCCTGCTTTAGTCACCCACTATCTCTGTCACCCCTGCCTCAGTCAACCACTATCTCCATATCACCCCTACCTCAGTCACCCACTATCCCTGTCACCTCTGCCTCAGTCACCCACTGTCACCCTATCACCCCTGCGTCAGTCACCCACTATCCCTGTCACCCCTGCCTCAGTCTCCTACTGTCCCTGTCACCCCTGCCACAGTCATCCACTATATCCCTATCACCCCTGCCTTAGTCACTGACTATCTCCCAGTCACCCCGGCCTCAGTCACCCACTATCTCCCAGTCATACATGCTTCAGTCACCCACTATCTCCCAGTCATCCCTGCCTCAGTCACCTACTGACACCAGTGCAGACATTTCTGCTGCGGCCTCTCTACTCTCCAGCGTGAACGTACTGACGACTGAGGAAATCCGCTTCCCAGTTGAGGACTCCGGGAATGAACACTGCCGATATTGCTGGCAGATGACGTTCTACCCAACTGAGGATTTTTGATACTTCCAGCTTTGCCATGCAATTTCGAGTGCCGCCTTGATGATTTGTGTACACTACCGTGCAGTGGTGGGATTCAAATAAATTAACAACCGGTTCTATGTCCTAATGACCATTTTAAGTATACCAAAAGACATACCTAAAGGTAGTTTAATAATTCACGTATTTAATACTCCAATAAGAACAATAAAAGAGGTACACAAAAGTAGATGAAAAGAGGGACTACATACATACCCCCCCAGCCAGTCGCCCTTACCACAGGACAGGTCCTGCACTTGATTCCTCGATGCAGCTGCACGCTGGTGGTAGGTGGTGATAGGTGAGTGACCGCTCCGCTCCTGAAAATGGTGCCTCATAGGAACGGGCATTCCGGAACCAGTGGTGGAGCCCTCTGTCACCCCTGCTTAACCTGAGCTGCCGTCCGCACACCCGCCCCCCCGCACAGACCGCAACAGGGCCTAGTGTCTGTGTAGCACTGCAGAGTTCCTCCGCGCCCGGTCCACCCTCTCTCAGCGTCTGGACATGCTTACTGCGCATGTCAGGACTCCAGGGAGAGGAGGAGTCAGCAGGACAGGGCCGGGCGCAGAGGAACTCTGCAGTGGTACACAAACAATGACGCTCGGCCCTGTTGCGGTCACCGGTCTGTGCTGGCGGGCTGGTGTGCGGGCGGCAGCTCAGGCTAGGATAGAGGGCTTCCGGTGCAAATATATCCCTGGCAGTGCTCATTAGCAAACGGTTCTCAGAACTGTACCTAATATTAGGTATCGGTTCTATGGAACCGGTGCGAACCGGCTGAATCCCACCACTGCTACCGTGGTGTCGTTGTCCGATTGTACTTGAACAGGCCTGTTCTGTACTAGAGGCAGGGCCAGTGTCAATGAATTGAACACTGCCCGCAATTCCAGAATGTTTATCGGGAGGAGAGATTCCTCCCTGGTCCACCGATGGTGAAGGGTCGTCATCACGGCCATGACCTTGGTGAATTTCCGAGGTGCCGTGGCCAAACCAGAAGGCAGGACCTGAAATCCAAAAACTAACCAGGCACAACACTGCTTAGCTTCCAACATCAGATGAGATTGGACATATCCAGTGTGATGCGGCTGTAGATGATTTTTGCTGTTTCTAACTTCTACTTCTAACTACTGGTACATCAATGAATAAGTTTCAAAATATAATGCATCAAGAGAACGGTGTTGGTAGTATAAAACTACCTACAGCACCTGGTATTCCCAGGTGGTCTCACATCCAAGAACAAACCAGGCCTAAAATCAGGTGATATTGGGCATATACAGTGTGGTGTGGCTGTAGATGAGCTTAGTGGTTTCTGTTAGAGTTCTTCTACTTCTAACTACTCGTACATAAATGAGTAAGCAGCCGATTTATTAAACCTGGTGAAATTATAATTTGCATGGTGATAAAGTACCAGCCAATCAGCTCCTAATTGCCATGTCACAGGCTGGGTTTGAAAAATGACAGTTAGGAGCTGACTGGCTGGTACTTTATCACCTTGCACTTTATCAGTTCACCAGGCTTAATAGATCTGCCCCAATGTTTCAAAATGGAATGCATCAAGAGAACGGTGTTAGTATTGTAAAAATACACACAGCTCCTGGTATTTCCTTGTGGTCTCCCATCCAAGTACTAAAACCAGGACCAACACTGCTCAGCTTCCATGATCAGGAGAGATTGGGCAAATCCAGTGTGCTGTGGCTGTAGATGAGCTGGTGGTTTCTGTTACAGCTCTTCTACTTCTAACTTCTGGTACGTAAAAGAATACATGTAAAAATTAAATGTACCAAGAAAATGGTGTTGGTAGTTTAAAAACACCTAAAGAATCTGATACTACCAAGCAGTCTCCCATCCATGTATTAACAAAGTCCAATACTGCTTTGCTTCAAAAATCAAATGAGATTGGGCATATCCAGTGTGGTGTGGCTTTAGATAAGCTTTGTGGTTTCTGTTAGAGCCCTTCTACTTCTAACTACTGGTACATTAACGAATATGTATAACAGGCATGTCCAAACTGCGGCCCTCCAGCTGTTGAGAAACTACTCATCCCAGCATGCCCTGACACAGCTTTAGCATTCCCTGACAGCAAAACTGTGTCTGGGCATGCTGGGATATGTAGTTTCACAACAGCTGGAGGGCCGCAGTTTGGACATGCCTGATGTATAAGGTTGTAGTTTATCCAATATGCCTTTACTACCTTACCTTTCAACCCCCCCTCCCTCCCCTCTTCTCCTTATAGCTTCCTTAGTTCTCTCCTCCTCGTGTGTGCGTTATTTGTTTTCTCATACGTCCTAGAGGATGCTGGGGTCACATTAAGAACCATGGGGTATAGACGGGATCCGCAGGAGACATGGGCACTTTAAGACTTTCAAAGGGTGTGAACTGTCTCCTCCCTCTATGCCCCTCCTCCAGACTCCAGTTTTAGTATTGTGCGCAGTGATACTGGATGCTCTACAGGGGAGCTCTACTGAGTTTCTCTGAAAAGACTTGTTAGTTTTTTTTATTTTCAGGGAGGCTGCTGGCAACAGTCTCCCTGCTTCGTGGGACTTAGGGGAGAGAAGTATGACCAACTTCTAGTGAGTTCAATGGCTCTGCTTCAGGCTGACAGGACACCATTAGCTCCTGAGGGTGCTGATCGCTGGGTACGCCTAGATGCACACTCCCGCAGCCTGCCGTCACCCCTTTACAGAGCCAGAAGACAGGTGAGTAGCAGAAGAACAGAAGACTTCTTCTTCAGTGACGGCATTCTGAGGTACCGAGCAGCGAGCGGAACGCTGCGCGCCATGCTCACACACAAACACAGGCACTGCAGGGTGCAGGGCACGGGGGGGGGGGGGGGCACCCTGGGCAGCATAAATTCCTCACAAAAGGCTGGAAAAAGTGGACATTAGTGCCTGGGCACTGTCCTTACCCCACTAGCGTAATTAATTATTTCTGAGCGGGACAGATACGCGCCATTACAGCGGCGGGGCTTCTTCCTCACCTCACCAGAACATGTTTAGAGCATTACAAGTCTATCACTATAGAGTTTATTATTTCCCAGACTGTGTACTTTTGGCGCTGGATTGTGAGCTGAAAAATCCTCTGTGTCCCTCTGACAGATTTACTGACGGTCTGTCCCCCATAAGCCGGTGTGTCTGTGGGTACTTGGTATATGTGTGTCAACATGTCGGTGGCTGAATGTTTTTCCCAAGAGGAAACTATATTAGGAATGCAGACATATGATGGTGGCCCTGTTGGCACCACCAATAACTGACTGGGTAAATGTTTCAGTAATATCAGAGTAAGGTTGGATAAATCTGTGTCCCAGACACAGACGTAGAGAATAGATGTGATATTCATGGCTATGTTTCTTTTCCCTCAGGCCCCGCTGGGTCGCAAAAATGTTATTTTGCCCAGTTACTACACACTGATACTGACACGGATACTGATACTTATGTCGACCATAATGTTTCCTGATTAGATCCAATATTGGCAAGGAGCATTCAGTACATGATTGTGGATATTAAGGACATATTAAAATCACTGAAGACCCTGCTGTTCCTGACAAAGGGGTCTATATGTATGTATATATAGATATATAATGAAAGCTGATGTAACGTTCCTCCATCTCTGTTTGAGAAAGTCTGGGCCAGCTCGACAAGATGGTTTCAAATCCCCAAAAGGATTCTGGTTGTTTATTTATTTCCCGCCGCGGACAGAATAAAGTGGGAGTCACCCCCTGTTCTGCACGGGGCCCTGTCACAAATCCAGCGGATCGTATGCAGGAAGCTACATTATTTCTAGTTATGTAACCACGGGTACATTACTTAGACCTGCCATTACATGTGCATGGGTGAGTAGTAGTATTCAAGAATTGGTCGAATACCTTGTCATCCGATATAGATATCCTGGAGAGATGGGATACTCCTTACGTTGTATCATATCAAGGACACTGCAGCATACTTACGTGAGACTGCAAGGGATATAGGACTCTTGAGTTCACGGGCCAATTTCATGGCAGTGTCGGATAGGAGGGCATTGTGGATTCACCAAGAGAATGCTGATGCTGATTCCAAGAAGAAAGGGAGTCTCTTCCCTATGAAGGTGAAGCCTTGTTTGGTGACTGCCTAGTTAATTTGATCTCGGCAGCTCCCGCAGGTAAGTCAACCTTCTTGCCCTATGTTCCCTCCCAACGGATGAAGACGCATCATTATCTGATGCAGTCATTTCGGCCCAATAGATATGCAAGAAGTTAAGATTCCCCTTTCTTTGCAGGTAGAGGAAGGAGAAGAGAGAAGAGGTCTGCATCCTCTTCAAGATCGCAGGAGCAGAGATCATCCTCTGCTTCTGCCAAATCCACTGCATGACGCTGGGGCTCTCTTGCAGGAGCCCGCACCAGTGGGGGCACGTCTAAAACTCTTCAGTCAGTTCTGGATTCATTCGGACATGGACTCGTGTGTTTTACAAATAGTGTCCCAAGGGTACAAACTGGGGTTTCAAGATGTTCCCCCTCACCGATTGTTCAAACATTAAGTTACTGTGCTATTCCTGGGTTATATAGCGCTGGGGTATGTGCTGGCATACTCTCTCTCTGTCTCTCCAAAGGGCCTTGTGGGGGAAATGTCTTCAGTAAAAGTATTCCCTGTGTGTGTGGTGTGTCGGTACGCGTGTGTCGACATGTCTGAGGAAGAAGGCTATATTAGAGAGGAGCGGGAGCAAATGAACGTGGTGTCTCCGCCGACACCTGATTGGATGGATATGTGGAATGTTTTAAATGCTAGTGTAAACTCATTGCACAAAAGATTAGACAAGGCAGAAGCTTTGGGACAGTCAGGGTCTCAACCAATGCCTAATCCTATGTCTCAGGGACTGTCAGGGTCTCATAAGCGCCCACTATCCAGATTGTTGACACAGATACCGACACGGATTCTGACTCCAGTGTCGATTACGATGATGCAAAGTTACAGCCAAAATTGGCAAAATACATTTGATATATGATTATGGCAATAAAAGATGTTTTGCACATCACAGAGGAGCCCCATATCCCTGACAAGAGGGTACATATGTACAAGGGAAAGAAGCCTGAGGTAACCTTTCCCCCCTCACACGAGCTGAACGAGTTATGTGAAAAAGCTTGGGAATCTCCTGCAGATTTCCAAAAGGATTCCCTTTTCCCATCAACGGATAGGTTACGATGGGAATCCTCCCCTTGGGTGGACAAAGCATTAACACGCTTATCCAAGAAGGTAGCCCTCCCGTCCCAGGATACGGCTACCCTCAAAGAGTCTGCTGACCGCAAACAGGAGATTACCCTGAAGTCCATTTATACACATTCAGGTACCTTACTCAGACCGGCAATTGCGTCGGCCTGGGTGTGTAGTGCTGTAGCGGCATGGACGGATACCCTAGATAAGGCTACTATTTTATTGCCCCTGGGGCATATAAGAGATGCTGTCCTATATATGTGTGTATGCAAACTACAGGTGGTGCTGCAGGGCTCACACCCTTTTACTTGTCTTGTAGAGCAACTCTGGAGCTGTTACTGGGTCCAGCTGCTGCAAGAAATCAGCTTGAATGCTTCAGGGGCTTGGGCATGGCCAACATGAGCCCCACACTGATGGGGGTGTATAAAGCGATCTAGGGGTCATCCAAGCGCAACCCCACAAAGGCCGCCATGCCCTGCGTGACCATTTTCTCTTTTCATATGCAGACGAGGGTTGCAGCCAACTATGCCCATTGCTTGGATGACATCACCGTATGCAAATCCGTCTGCTGCAGACCTTTCCCCAGGAATGCTTGTACTAGTTGTTGCATATGGTTTGATGTTTGAGGGTGCTTCAGTATTAGGCAGCCTTCCGCCCTCTCATGTTCATCTGAAAATATGTGGTCTCCCTGCAGTTCCCTTGTGCTTCCTCAGTTGAATCTCCTTAACTTGACGGGTGTGTGCCCGAGCAGCCGCCCTCCACAGCCCTATCCCAGCACATGCTTTTCTTGCGTATGAGATCTCTTGATCATGAAGATAGTTCTCACAGGGTGAGGTTCATCCAATACATTTTAAAGTAGGAAGGTACAAATTACATATTCAAATTACATATATGTGCTGGATTCAAATGTTTTCCCCCCTTCCTTTCTCAATTGTGCCCATCAGCAGCTATTCTAATGTTGCTGCCAATGGGTGTGACACATTCATTTCTTCTGTGGGGTACACTGGACTCCACAAGGATTCACATTGGGGTGTAGAGTAGGATCTTGATCTGAGGCACCAACAGGCTCAAAGCTTTTGACTGTTCCCAAGATGCTCAGCGCCCCCTCCTCTATAACCTCGCTTCCATAAACAGGGAGCTCAGTTTGTAGTTGGTGCCTTCAGTAGCAGGCCACTTAAGAGGGGGCTGCCTCAGGCAGCCTATTCTTAGCTATTAATTTTGACAAGAAAAGAAGAACTTTTTTTATAAGAATCTACAAGGGCTGCAGCAGGCTAGGTCTAATAGACATCTTTACTGCAGCTCCATCACTCCCAGCGGCGCAGTATACTCCCGCGCCCTGGTTGCTGGGTCACTGCAGCGGAGGCTCCGGTTTCTTCCTAAGGTCAGTCACACACACACCGCCCTCCGGGACCACGAGGCCGCTGATGAAAGGGAGGTAAGGGACTTCTGTGCCCACACTATACCGTGATCCAGCGTGGCTGTAGGGGGCGGGCCATGTGCGCACTGGCGTGGACACTGATTACTGGGCAGCCGCTCCACTAGCCACCAGGGACAGTTAAGGAGCACAGCTCTGGGGGGTTTTCTCTTATATTAACCCCATTTTGTACTACCCGCAGTGCATTGTGATAGGTAATAGAGCCTGATTCAGGTTGGATTGCAATCGCAATAAGCAGTCCAACTGCAAAAATTGCTAAGAGCATACGCATGCGCCTGCATTTTCTGCGGCACCCCGCAGTTAATGCGATCGCCTCTGACTGTCAATCGGTGCTGGGGGGGGGGGGGGTCAGCAACACTCCATTTCCAAGTCGGAGATGAAGCGGTGCGTGGGCAGGGCTTCAAAATGGGGTCGGCAACGGAGAAACAGGAGGCGTGGTCAGAGCGGTTGCATGACATCACATGCAGCAGCTGCGATCACAAAAATGGTGGCGGCTTCCTGCGCACACATACAGTCTGCACCAACAGGAGGCTAACCCATTTTTTATGATCACGCTGAACTGCACTGCGACTGCAATTTCAGCGTGGTCAAGAAGGGAGGCGGCATGCTGGGTGGCCCCAGCATGCGAACCAAAGGATTGCAAATTCTGTTACTTAGCAGAATTTGCAATCCTTACTGAATTAGGCCCATTGATTACAAAATTTATTTGTAAATATTTGAAGTTTTTCTTCAGGGACTAACACAAAAGATGCTTGGGGCTACTAACACATGGGTAAGCCACGTAAAGCTTCCCATGGGTCAGTGGCATCACAACGGGGTTGCGGCCCACACCCGAGTGTCACCCGCCAAGTGGGGTGACACCAAAGTGCCGGCTCCTCTTCAGTGACAGAATATGGGTGTTTCACTGTGACATTACGTGCAACACCCAGTTTCTGTCACTGTGCAGGAGCCAGCACCACTCACACACTAGTCCCCGGGTGCAGCACTCAACCCCCGGGATACCCGGAGCAACAAAATGGAGATTCAGGCCAACAGGCCACACCCCTACCTATGAGACCATGCCTCCATTTTACCATTGCGCTGCTTATCTGCGCGCACTGCATTACAATCTCCCTCGCTGCCTCTCTGGGTGTCACCAATGATAGTGACACCTTTGCCATGCTTGTAGCAGCTGGTCCTAAGATCTACGCCTCCAGCCCTGAGTGTTTGCCCTTGTGACTTGTTGATCATCATAGCGAAGCAGATTCTTACAAAAAACTGCAGGGGCTTAGATTGAAAAGAAAAACATTGACACATGGCTGACTGAAATGACTGGTTGGTTTGGACCCCCACCAAAAAAGAAGCAATCAATCTCTCCTTGCACAAACTGGCTCTACAGAGGCAAGATATTCACCTCATCATCCTCCGATTCCTCACCCCTTTCACTGTGTACATCGCCCTCCTCACAGATTATTAATTCGTCCCCACTGGAATCCACCATCTCAGATCCCTGTGTACTTTCTGGAGGCAATTGCTGGTGAATGTCTCCACGGAGGAATTGATTATAATTCATTTTGATGATCATCATCTTCTCCACATTTTCTGGAAGTAACCTCGTACGCCGATTGCTGACAAGGTGAGCGGCTGCACTAAACACTCTTTTGGAGTACACACTGGAGGGAGGGCAACTTAGGTAGAATAAAGCCAGTTTGTGCAAGGGCCTCCAAATTGCCTCTTTTTCCTGCCAGTATACATACGGACTGTCTGACGTGCCTACCTGGATGCGGTCACTCATATAATCCTCCACCATTCTTTCAAAGGTGACAGAATCATATGCAGTGACAGTAGACGACATGTCAGTAATCGTTGCCAGGTCCTTCAGTCCGGACCAGATGTCAGCACTCACTCCAGACTGCCCTGCATCACCGCCAGCGGGTGGGCTCGGAATTCTTAGCCTTTTCCTCGCACCCCCAGTTGCGGGAGAATGTGAAGGAGGAGCTGTTGACGGGTCACGTTCCGCTTGACTTGACAATTTTCTCACCAGCAGGTCTTTGAACCTCTGCAGACTTGTGTCTGCAGGAAAGAGAGATACAATGTAGGTTTTAAATCTAGGATCGAGCACGGTGGCCAAAATTTATTGCTCTGATTTCAACAGATTGAATCCTGGTTAAGCGAATTAAGGGCTCCATCCACAAGTCCCACATGCCTAGCGGAATCGCTCTGTTTTAGCTCCTCCTTCAATGTCTCCAGCTTCTTCTGCAAAAGCCTGATGAGGGGAATGACCTGACTCAGGCTGGCAGTGTCTGTACTGACTTCACGTGTGGCAAGTTCAAAGGATTGCAGAACTTTGCACAACGTTGAAATCATTCTCCACTGCGCTTGAGTCAGGTGCATTCCCCCTCCTTTGCCTATATCGTGGGTAGATGTATAGGCTTGAATGGCCTTTTGCTGCTCCTCCATCCTCTGAAGCATATAGAGGGTTGAATTCCACCTCGTTACCACCTCTTGCTTCAGAGGATGGCAGGGCAGGTTCAGGAATGTTTGGTGGTGCTCCAGTCTTCGGCACGCGGTGGCTGAATGCAGAAAGTGGCCCGCAATTCTTCGGGCCACCGACAGCATCTCTTGCACGCCCCTGTCGTTTTTTAAATAATTCTGCACCACCAAATTCAATGTATGTGCAAAACATGGGACGTGCTGGAATTTGCCCAGATGTAATGCACGCACAATATTGGTGGCGTTGTCCGATGTCACAAATCCCCAGGAGAGTCAAATTGGGGTAAGCCATTCTGCGATGATGTTCCTCAGTTTCCGTAAGAGGTTGTCAGCTGTGTGCCTCTTATGGAAATCGGTGATACAAAGCGTAGCCTGCCTAGGAACGAGTTGGCATTTGCGAGATGCTGCTACTGGTGCCGCCGCTGCTGTTCTTGCTGCGGGAGGCAATACATCTACCCAGTGGGCTGTCACAGTCATATAGTCCTGAGTCTGCCCTGCTCCACTTAACCACGGACATGTGGACTAGTGGACATTGGGTACAACTGCATTTTTTAGGACACTGGTGACTCTTTTTCTGAGGTCTGTGTACATTTTTGGTATCGCCTGCCTAGAGAAATGGAACCTAGATGGCATTTGGTACCGGGGACACAGTACCTCAATCAAGTCTCTAGTTGCCTCTGAATTAACGATGGATACCGGAACCACGTTTCTCACCACCCAGGCTGACAAGACCTGAGTTATCCGCTTTGCAGCAGGATGACTGCTGTGATATTTCATCTTCCTCGCAAAGGACTGTTGGACAGTCAATTGCCTACTGGAAGTAGTACAAGTGGTCTTCCGACTTCCCCTCTGGGATGACGATCGACTCCCAGCAGCAACAACAGCAGCGCCAGCAGCAGTAGGCGTTACACTCAAGGATGCATCGGAGGAATCCCAGGCAGGAGAGGACTCGTCAGACTTGCCAGTGACATGGCCTGCAGGACTATTGGCTCTCCTGTCTAAGGAGGAAATTGACACTGAGGGAGTTGGTGGTGTGGTTTGCAGGAGCTTGGTTACAAGAGGAAGGGATTTAGTGGTCAGTGGACTGCTTCCGCTGTCATCCAAAGTTTTTGAACTTGTCACTGACTTATGATTAATGCGCTGCAGGTGACGTATAAGGGAGGATGTTCTGAGGTGGTTAACGTCCTTACCCCTACTTATTACAGCTTGACAAAGGCAACACACGGCTTGACACCTGTTGTCCGCATTTGTGTACAGGATGCATACCTTCATGTCCAAATTTATCCATCTCATCAGTCGTACCTCAGATTTGCGGTACAGGACTGTCATTGCCAATTTCAGACGTTGCTGTTTGGTCTCTCCACGGCCCAGAGAATTTTCACCAAGGTAATGGTGGAAATTATGGTTCTCCTGCGCAAGCAAGGTGTCACAATTATCCCGTACTTGAGCGATCTCATAAAAGCGAGATCAAGAGAGCAGTTGCTGAACAGCGTATCACTTTCACTGAAAGTGTTACAGCAACACGGCTGGATTTTCAATATCCCAAAGTCGCAGTTGGTTCCTACGACTCGTCTGTCTTTCTTGGGCATGATTCTGGACACAGACCAGAAGAGGGTTTATCTCCCGATAGAAAAGGCCCAGGAACTCATGACTCTTGTCAGGAACCTATTGAAACCAAAACTTGTGTCAGTGCATCACTGCACTCGAGTCCTGGGAAAGATGGTGGCATCATACAAAGCCATTCCATTCGGCAGGTTCCATGCGAATACTTTCCAATGGGACCTACTGGACAAGTGGTCCGGGTCACATTTACAGATGCATTGGTTGATCACCCTGTCCCCCAGGGTCAGGGTATCACTCCTGTGGTGGCTGCAGAGTGCTCACCTTCTCGAGTGACGCAGATTCGGCATTCAGGACTGGATCCTGGTGACCACAGATGCAAGCCTCCAAGGTTGGGGAGCAGTCACACAGGGAAGAAATTTCCAAGGTCTTTGGTCAAGTCAAGAGACTTGTCTTCACATCAACATCCTGAAACTAGGGGCCATATACAATGCCCTACGTCAAGCGGAGACCTTACTTTGCGACCAACCGGTTCTGATCCAGTCAGACAACGTCACCGCAGTGGCTCATGTAAACCGCCAAGGCGGCACAAGGAGCAGAGTGGCGATGGCACAAGCTACCTTTGCATTTTTCTCCCAAACGAAGGACACTAGAATTAAAATTTTAAAGCCTCCTGTTAGTGCTTCATCTACACGGTATAGCCCTGAATTTTAAAATGCGTAGCTCTTTGCAAAAGAGAGATATTGGCAAGGAAAAGCTGTCTTGTACCTTTGCATTTTTCTCCCAAACGAAGGACACTAGAAAGAAAATTTTAAAGCCTCCTGTTAGGCCATCATCTACACGGCATAGCCCTGAATTTTCCAATGTGCAGCTCTTTGCAAAAGAGAGATATTGGCAAGGAAAAGCTGTCTTGTACCTTTGCATTTTTCTCCCAAACGAAGGAAACTAGAATGAAAATTTTAAAGCCTCCTGTTAGTGCTTCATCTACACGGTATAGCCCTGAATTTTCCAATGCGTAGCTCTTTGCAAAAGAGAGATATTGGCAAGTAAAAGCTGTCTTTCAACTATTCCACAACTGAAAAACAGATAGTGTTCCCAAGCCTTCCATCCTGTAATATCTTCAGTCTCTCGTCAATGAAGAAAACAATCCCTCCAGCAGACTCTTCAACCACGATACAAGATCACAGCCAAAAGGGCGAGAAGCAACTACACTTGCGTTTAACCAAAATGGCTAAAACTTAGCGGAGGAAAGTGCAGTGCACCAAAACATAAGCTGACACAATCATGGAGAATGCGCCAGCATATATGCTCTTCTATCTATATTTTGCAAACCTGCTCTTGTCCCCTCCAGCTGCTCCACGTAGATTTGACGCCTGGCAAGGTGCATAACCCACTGACAAGCAGGCACACTCCTGCATGAGTTTTCACTCTCACTAGCAGGATGATACACATTCATTTGCATGTGCTCCACCTCTGACACACCGCCCACCCAACCACCCAGTCACCAGAGCCACCCACAAGCCAACTGGCTCCGTGATTTAATTTGCACAGTGCAGTCATCCAGGCAGCATGTCCTTCTCAATGGAATAATCTCTGGTTCCATGGAATCTTCCGCATTGGAATGCTGCGGAACAAAAAGGATTTAAACATTCAGCTTGCTAGCATTCAATGTACCTGCTGCTTGGCTCTAGCACATGGGTCTTCATCCTGTGGCCCTCCAGCTGCTGTGAAACTACACATCCCAGCATGCCCTGCCACAGTTTTGCTATTAAGGTATGCTAAAACTGAGGCAGGGCATGCTGGTATATGTAGTTCCACAGCAGCTGGAGGGTCGCAGGTTGAAGACCCATATTCTAGCATGCCTGTTCTATGATGCATGTTCCGTGATGTCACAATCAGCTTGGAATGGGGTGTCTAGCATGCATTTGCTGACAGCCACTTGAGGGAGACACACATCAGGAGATGCAGCATATCGGAGGTCTTCGATGCCTTTCCAGCAAATGCACACCACCAGCTGCTGGTCTGGACACAAAACAATACCCACAATTGAAGGCTCAAAATGCCCAACTACAGGATTAATGTAAGTAGTGAATTTAGGAATGAATTTAGAAGTAGGAAATTAAGTTAGTTCACAAGTACATTCAAATTCCGATCTAAAGTCTAGGTAGGCCTCACGTAAGAAGTAGACACAAAATAACACTCCACAGAGCAATTATCAGGTGTCTTTATCAATTGTTGCATTTAAAAAATCAAGCAGTTAGGGAACACAATGTTGCGACAATGTAACCCTATTTGCAAAATAGTACTAAATAAGTTTGTCGATGTAAGACATTTGCAAAGGCGCAAACAAAACACGCTGGAAAATGCAACTGAATCTGTTTTTGGAGGTTAGAATAGATGCAGGATCAAGTAGCTCAATGGGTAGGGTGTTTGATTAGAATTCAACAGGTTATAGATTTGAATCCTGGGTATGATAGTTTGAGGTGTTATTTAATAAAGTATGTTTATATATTAGTCACACATGGCTTACTTGTACAAATGGCATGTCACCAGTTAGTGCTGACTGCTGATATGCCATTTGCACAAACACGCCATGTGTGACTGTATATGCATTTAAGGAGGGCACCCCGGCAATACCACAAACCATTGAGTGTCAAGTATACTAGATATATCTTCATATCTCATGTGCTTTCTCTGAGACCAATCTTGTTATGCCCCTTCCCCACAAGGCATGCGCCTTTTGTCCATATTGCAAAAATGGGGAGGGGAGGGGGGGGGCATATAATTCTCTGTCACAGGGCACCAAAAAGTCTAGTTATGGCTCTGGTATGCATTATGTAATCTGGCAGACCATATCTCCAACACTGGCTGGTTGGAATAGAAATCCGGTTATCTATGTGAGCAAATGACCATCAACGATTTACTCTCAAACACTAGAAAATGGACAAACATGGTCCCCTAAACAAATTGGTTAAATTTTGGGTTTAACCAATTTGTGTAATGACCATTTTTGACCACTTTTCTAGTGTTTGGGAGCAAATGGTTAATTGACATTTGCTACTATACATTACCAGATTTTCATTCCATCCATCCAGACTGGATAGATAGCCTGACAGATAATTGTGTAGTGTACGCCCAGGATAACTGTCAGTTGTGCTTTCTTTTATGACGGCACATAAATGGGTGGGCAGATCCAGAGCAAGCACTGCCCACTCATGCATAGTTGTCAACTGATGTGAAGTTCCAGGGGGCAATCTCAGTTATAAAGAAAAGTATCTGGAAATTGTCCCTAGTTTAAAAAAAAAATAAAAAAAAAATTGATCAACTCCATTTATTTAGTATGATATCCCAGCAGTCAGAACAACATACTTTATTAAATAACACATCTCAAACTACCATACCCAGGATTCAAACCTATAACCTGTTGAATTCTAATCAAACACCCTACCTATTGAGCTATTTGATCATGCATAAAAATTGTGAACATTATATGAAGCTATTGGTACTTTGCAAAAAAAAAGTATCAGCATTACAACGCAGCAGATCCATGCAGTTTGCAGCCACACACTACATGTATCTGCTCAGCCACAATGCTGATTATTTCTTCACAAAGTACAAGGTGAGCTCCAAACAGAATTCTCTAGCTTAGAATTATACCTTTCTATGCCAAACCTAAAAGTCGGGCCCCCCACCCTGGGATCCCCCAGAGGGAGGCCTGCACCGTCATGCGGCAGGCTTGTCCGTTTTGGAAGCAGGCTGATGGGCAGCCCAGGCTTGCTTCAGTCTGGGCTTGGCAGGTCTGGAAGCATGAGCTTGCTTTGGGTATGCCTGACCTTGGGTACGCTTTACCTGAGGGATGAAAGGGCCAAGGGAAAGTACTTTTAGCCTTCTGCGTGGTAGGAGTCATACGAGGTAGGCAAGCTGTTTTAGCAGTAGCCAGATCAGCTACAATCTTATTGAGGTCTTCTCCAAAGAGAGTGTCTCCCTTGAAAGGAAGCACCTCCAGGGTTTTCTTGGAATCCATATCCACCGACCAGGATCTCAACCAGCTGTATAAAGTATTACCTTGGAACTGGCTCTCCACTCCCCATTATCTGGTTATCATGGCTTCCTCCGCCAGTGTCCAGACTCGCTTGCTGAAGCTCGGCCACTTCTTCCTAGCAGCAGGCTCCTGGATCACTGGGCAGCAGAGGTGCTTGGGAGCCGGAAGGGGGCGGAGCAATCAGGCAGGCAGTTGCAGTGCTGCCCAGCTATCTGTGGTGTGAGAAGAAGCATGGGCACCCCACCGCTGGCAGTGCTGCAGCTAGCGGTGGTGGCAGCGGCGAGGCTGCTGGGCTGGGTCTTGAAAAAGGTGGAAAGAAGGGTGTTACGGCATGGAATGTACAAACTGCGAGACCCTGCTGGTAGCGCCTTTGTCTATTTAGTAGGAAGGGCACGTAACAGCCGGGGGGCAATGGAGGAAGCCCCTTTAGGGCTGGAGCCCCTTCAGGGCTGGAGCCCGGCAGCAACTGACTCCGTTGTCTCTGGCAGTTCTGCCCCTGGACTAGAGGAATGGTCAAGAACATGGCAACATTTAATGCCAAAAAATGCAAAATCATACACGTCTCAAAAATGCAAAGGCTAACTATAATATTAAGGGCATTATAATGGCAAGAGGAAAGCTATCTAAGTATTACTATTTCAGGTGAGCAATGTAACAAAGCAATAGGAAAGGCAAGTCAGATGCTTGTTTGCATAGGTTAAAGAACCAGTAGCAGAAAAAAGTAATACAGGTTGAGTATCCCATATGCAAATATTCCGAAATACGGAATATTCCGAAATACGGACTTTTTTGAGTGAGACAGAGATAGTGAAACCTTTGTTTTTTGATGGCTCAGTGTACACAAACTTTGTTTAATACTCAAAGTTATTAAAAATATTGTATTAAATGAACTTCAGACTGTGTGTATAAGGTGTATATGACACATGAATGAATTCTGTGAATGTACACACACTTTGTTTAATGCACAAAGTTATAAAAAATATTGGCTAAAATGACCTTCAGGCTGTGTGTATAAGGTGTATATGAAACATAAATGCATTCTGTGCTTAGATTTAGGTCCCATCACCATAATATCTCGTTATGGTATGCAATTATTCCAAAATACAGAAAAATCCGATATCCAAAATTCCTCTGGTCCCAAGCATTTTGGATAAGGGATACTCAACCTGTAATGCCACTGTATAGGTCCTTGGTACAGCCACATTTAGAATCCTGTGTTCAGTTCTAGAGATGAGCGGGTTCGGTTTCTCTGAATCCGAACCCGCCAGAACTTCATGTTTTTTTTCACGGGTCCGAGCGACTCGGATCTTCCCGCCTTGCTCGGTTAACCCGAGCGCGCCCGAACGTCATCATGACGCTGTCGGATTCTCGCGAGGCTCGGATTCTATCGCGAGACTCGGATTCTATATAAGGAGCCGCGCGTCGCCGCCATTTTCACACGTGCATTGAGATTGATAGGGAGAGGACGTGGCTGGCGTCCTCTCCGTTTAGACACTTGATTTACTAATTTTGGGGAGCATTAGGAGTACTCAGTAGTGTACAGTGCAGAGTTTTGCTGATAGTGACCAGTGACCACCACTTTTATTTATAATCCGTTCTCTGCCTGAAAAAAGCGATACACAGCACACAGTGACTCAGTCACATACATACCATATCTGTGTGCACTGCTCAGGCTCAGGCCAGTGTGCTGCATCATCTATATATATTATATATCTGTCTGACTGCTCAGCTCACACAGCTTATAATTGTGGGGGAGACTGGGGAGCACTACTGCAGTGCCAGTTATAGGTTATAGCAGGAGCCAGGAGTACATAATATTATATTAAAATTAAACAGTGCACACTTTTGCTGCAGGAGTGCCACTGCCAGTGTGACTAGTGACCAGTGACCTGACCACCAGTATATAATATTAGTAGTATACTATCTCTTTATCAACCAGTCTATATTAGCAGCAGACACAGTACAGTGCGGTAGTTCACGGCTGTGGCTACCTCTGTGTCGGCACTCGGCAGCCCGTCCATAATTGTATATACCAGTGACCTAACCGTGGTTTTTTTTTCTTTCTTTATACATACATACTAGTTACGAGTATACTATCTCTTTATCAACCAGTCTATATATTAGCAGCAGACACAGTACAGTGCGGTAGTTCACGGCTGTGGCTACCTCTGTGTCGGCACTCGGCAGCCCGTCCATAATTGTATATACCACCTAACCGTGGTTTTTTTTTCTTTCTTTATACATACATACTAGTTACGAGTATACTATCTCTTTATCAATCAGTCTATATATTAGCAGCAGACACAGTACAGTGCGGTAGTTCACGGCTGTGGCTACCTCTGTGTCGGCACTCGGCAGCCCGTCCATAATTGTATATACCAGTGACCTAACCGTGGTTTTTTTTTCTTTCTTTATACATACATACTAGTTACGAGTATACTATCTCTTTATCAACCAGTCTATATATTAGCAGCAGACACAGTACAGTGCGGTAGTTCACGGCTGTGGCTACCTCTGTGTCGGCACTCGGCAGCCCGTCCATAATTGTATATACCAGTGACCTAACCGTGGTTTTTTTTTTCTTTCTTTATACATACATACTAGTTACGAGTATACTATCTCTTTATCAACCAGTCTATATATTAGCAGCAGACACAGTACAGTGCGGTAGTTCACGGCTGTGGCTACCTCTGTGTCGGCACTCGGCAGCCCGTCCATAATTGTATATACCAGTGACCTAACCGTGGTTTTTTTTTTCTTTCTTTATACATACATACTAGTTACGAGTATACTATCTCTTTATCAACCAGTCTATATATTAGCAGCAGACACAGTACAGTGCGGTAGTTCACGGCTGTGGCTACCTCTGTGTCGGCACTCGGCAGCCCGTCCATAATTGTATATACCAGTGACCTAACCGTGGTTTTTTTTTCTTTCTTTATACATACATACTAGTTACGAGTATACTATCTCTTTATCAACCAGTCTATATATTAGCAGCAGACACAGTACAGTGCGGTAGTTCACGGCTGTGGCTACCTCTGTGTCGGCACTCGGCAGCCCGTCCATAATTGTATATACCAGTGACCTAACCGTGGTTTTTTTTTCTTTCTTTATACATACATACTAGTTACGAGTATACTATCTCTTTATCAACCAGTCTATATATTAGCAGCAGACACAGTACAGTGCGGTAGTTCACGGCTGTGGCTACCTCTGTGTCGGCACTCGGCAGCCCGTCCATAATTGTATATACCAGTGACCTAACCGTGGTTTTTTTTTCTTTCTTTATACATACATACTAGTTACGAGTATACTATCTCTTTATCAACCAGTCTATATATTAGCAGCAGACACAGTACAGTGCGGTAGTTCACGGCTGTGGCTACCTCTGTGTCGGCACTCGGCAGCCCGTCCATAATTGTATACTAGTATCCAATCCATCCATCTCCATTGTTTACCTGAGGTGCCTTTTAGTTGTGCCTATTAAAATATGGAGAACAAAAATGTTGAGGTTCCAAAATTAGGGAAAGATCAAGATCCACTTCCACCTCGTGCTGAAGCTGCTGCCACTAGTCATGGCCGAGACGATGAAATGCCAGCAACGTCGTCTGCCAAGGCCGATGCCCAATGGCATAGTACAGAGCATGTCAAAACCAAAACACCAAATATCAGTAAAAAAAGGACTCCAAAACCTAAAATAAAATTGTCGGAGGAGAAGCGTAAACTTGCCAATATGCCATTTACCACACGGAGTGGCAAGGAACGGCTGAGGCCCTGGCCTATGTTCATGGCTAGTGGTTCAGCTTCACATGAGGATGGAAGCACTCAGCCTCTCGCTAGAAAACTGAAAAGACTCAAGCTGGCAAAAGCACCTCAAAGAACTGTGCGTTCTTTGAAATCCCAAATCCACAAGGAGAGTCCAATTGTGTCGGTTGCGATGCCTGACCTTCCCAACACTGGACGTGAAGAGCATGCGCCTTCCACCATTTGCACGCCCCCTGCAAGTGCTGGAAGGAGCACCCGCAGTCCAGTTCCTGATAGTCAGATTGAAGATGTCAGTGTTGAAGTACACCAGGATGAGGAGGATATGGGTGTTGCTGGCGCTGGGGAGGAAATTGACCAGGAGGATTCTGATGGTGAGGTGGTTTGTTTAAGTCAGGCACCCGGGGAGACACCTGTTGTCCGTGGGAGGAATATGGCCGTTGACATGCCAGGTGAAAATACCAAAAAAATCAGCTCTTCGGTGTGGAGGTATTTCACCAGAAATGCGGACAACAGGTGTCAAGCCGTGTGTTCCCTTTGTCAAGCTGTAATAAGTAGGGGTAAGGACGTTAACCACCTCGGAACATCCTCCCTTATACGTCACCTGCAGCGCATTCATAATAAGTCAGTGACAAGTTCAAAACTTTGGGTGACAGCGGAAGCAGTCCACTGACCAGTAAATCCCTTCCTCTTGTAACCAAGCTCACGCAAACCACCCCACCAACTCCCTCAGTGTCAATTTCCTCCTTCCCCAGGAATGCCAATAGTCCTGCAGGCCATGTCACTGGCAAGTCTGACGAGTCCTCTCCTGCCTGGGATTCCTCCGATGCATCCTTGCGTGTAACGCCTACTGCTGCTGGCGCTGCTGTTGTTGCCGCTGGGAGTCGATGGTCATCCCAGAGGGGAAGTCGTAAGCCCACTTGTACTACTTCCAGTAAGCAATTGACTGTTCAACAGTCCTTTGCGAGGAAGATGAAATATCACAGCAGTCATCCTACTGCAAAGCGGATAACTGAGTCCTTGACAACTATGTTGGTGTTAGACGTGCGTCCGGTATCCGCCGTTAGTTCACAGGGAACTAGACAATTTATTGAGGCAGTGTGCCCCCGTTACCAAATACCATCTAGGTTCCACTTCTCTAGGCAGGCGATACCGAGAATGTACACGGACGTCAGAAAAAGACTCACCAGTCTCCTAAAAAATGCAGTTGTACCCAATGTCCACTTAACCACGGACATGTGGACAAGTGGAGCAGGGCAGGGTCAGGACTATATGACTGTGACAGCCCACTGGGTAGATGTATGGACTCCCGCCGCAAGAACAGCAGCGGCGGCACCAGTAGCAGCATCTCGCAAACGCCAACTCTTTCCTAGGCAGGCTACGCTTTGTATCACCGCTTTCCAGAATACGCACACAGCTGAAAACCTCTTACGGCAACTGAGGAAGATCATCGCGGAATGGCTTACCCCAATTGGACTCTCCTGTGGATTTGTGGCATCGGACAACGCCAGCAATATTGTGTGTGCATTAAATATGGGCAAATTCCAGCACGTCCCATGTTTTGCACATACCTTGAATTTGGTGGTGCAGAATTTTTTAAAAAACGACAGGGGCGTGCAAGAGATGCTGTCGGTGGCCAGAAAAATTGCGGGACACTTTCGGCGTACAGGCACCACGTACAGAAGACTGGAGCACCACCAAAAACTACTGAACCTGCCCTGCCATCATCTGAAGCAAGAAGTGGTAACGAGGTGGAATTCAACCCTCTATATGCTTCAGAGGTTGGAGGAGCAGCAAAAGGCCATTCAAGCCTATACAATTGAGCACGATATAGGAGATGGAATGCACCTGTCTCAAGTGCAGTGGAGAATGATTTCAACGTTGTGCAAGGATCTGATGCCCTTTGAACTTGCCACACGTGAAGTCAGTTCAGACACTGCCAGCCTGAGTCAGGTCATTCCCCTCATCAGGCTTTTGCAGAAGAAGCTGGAGGCATTGAAGAAGGAGCTAAAAGGGAGCGATTCCGCTAGGCATGTGGGACTTGTGGATGCAGCCCTTAATTCGCTTAACAAGGATTCACGGGTGGTCAATCTGTTGAAATCAGAGCACTACATTTTGGCCACCGTGCTCGATCCTAGATTTAAAGCCTACCTTGGATCTCTCTTTCCGGCAGACACAGGTCTGCTGGGGTTGAAAGACCTGCTGGTGACAAAATTGTCAAGTCAAGCGGAACGCGACCTGTCAACATCTCCTCCTTCACATTCTCCCGCAACTGGGGGTGCGAGGAAAAGGCTCAGAATTCCGAGCCCACCCGCTGGCGGTGATGCAGGGCAGTCTGGAGCGACTGCTGATGCTGACATCTGGTCCGGACTGAAGGACCTGACAACGATTACGGACATGTCGTCTACTGTCACTGCATATGATTCTCTCAACATTGATAGAATGGTGGAGGATTATATGAGTGACCGCATCCAAGTAGGCACGTCACACAGTCCGTACTTATACTGGCAGGAAAAAGAGGCAATTTGGAGGCCCTTGCACAAACTGGCTTTATTCTACCTAAGTTGCCCTCCCACAAGTGTGTACTCCGAAAGAGTGTTTAGTGCCGCCGCTCACCTTGTCAGCAATCGGCGTACGAGGTTACATCCAGAAAATGTGGAGAAGATGATGTTCATTAAAATGAATTATAATCAATTCCTCCGCGGAGACATTGACCAGCAGCAATTGCCTCCACAAAGTACACAGGGAGCTGAGATGGTGGATTCCAGTGGGGACGAATTGATAATCTGTGAGGAGGGGGATGTACACGGTGATATATCGGAGGGTGAAGATGAGGTGGACATCTTGCCTCTGTAGAGCCAGTTTGTGCAAGGAGAGATTAATTGCTTCTTTTTTGGGGGGGGTCCAAACCAACCCGTCATATCAGTCACAGTCGTGTGGCAGACCCTGTCACTGAAATGATGGGTTGGTTAAAGTGTGCATGTCCTGTTTTGTTTATACAACATAAGGGTGGGTGGGAGGGCCCAAGGACAATTCCATCTTGCACCTCTTTTTTCTTTTCTTTTTCTTTGCATCATGTGCTGATTGGGGAGGGTTTTTTGGAAGGGACATCCTGCGTGACACTGCAGTGCCACTCCTAGATGGGCCCGGTGTTTGTGTCGGCCACTAGGGTCGCTAATCTTACTCACACAGTCAGCTACCTCATTGCGCTTCTTTTTTTCTTTGCGTCATGTGCTGTTTGGGGAGGGTTTTTTGGAAGGGCCATCCTGCGTGACACTGCAGTGCCACTCCTAGATGGGCCCGGTGTTTGTGTCGGCCACTAGGGTCGCTAATCTTACTCACACAGCTACCTCATTGCGCCTCTTTTTTTCTTTGCGTCATGTGCTGTTTGGGGAGGGTTTTTTGGAAGGGACATCCTGCGTGACACTGCAGTGCCACTCCTAGATGGGCCCGGTGTTTGTGTCGGCCACTAGGGTCGCTAATCTTACTCACACAGCTACCTCATTGCGCCTCTTTTTTTCTTTGCGTCATGTGCTGTTTGGGGAGGGTTTTTTGGAAGGGACATCCTGCGTGACACTGCAGTGCCACTCCTAGATGGGCCCGGTGTTTGTGTCGGCCACTAGGGTCGCTAATCTTACTCACACAGCTACCTCATTGCGCCTCTTTTTTTCTTTGCGTCATGTGCTGTTTGGGGAGGGTTTTTTGGAAGGGACATCCTGCGTGACACTGCAGTGCCACTCCTAGATGGGCCCGGTGTTTGTGTCGGCCACTAGGGTCGCTAATCTTACTCACACAGTCAGCTACCTCATTGCGCCTCTTTTTTTCTTTGCGTCATGTGCTGTTTGGGGAGGGTTTTTTGGAATGGCCATCCTGCGTGACACTGCAGTGCCACTCCTAGATGGGCCCGGTGTTTGTGTCGGCCACTAGGGTCGCTAATCTTACTCACACAGCTACCTCATTGCGCCTCTTTTTTTCTTTGCGTCATGTGCTGTTTGGGGAGGGTTTTTTGGAAGGGACATCCTGCGTGACACTGCAGTGCCACTCCTAGATGGGCCCGGTGTTTGTGTCGGCCACTAGGGTCGCTTATCTTACTCACACAGCGACCTCGGTGCAAATTTTAGGACTAAAAATAATATTGTGAGGTGTGAGGTATTCAGAATAGACTGAAAATGAGTGTAAATTATGGTTTTTGAGGTTAATAATACTTTGGGATCAAAATGACCCCCAAATTCTATGATTTAAGCTGTTTTTTAGTGTTTTTGGAAAAAAACACCCGAATCCAAAACACACCCGAATCCGACAAAAATAATTCGGTGAGGTTTTGCCAAAACGCGTTCGAACCCAAAACACGGCCGCGGAACCGAACCCAAAACCAAAACACAAAACCCGAAAAATTTCAGGCGCTCATCTCAGTTCCAGAAGCCATATCTCCAGAAGGCTGTAAATACATTAGGGCAACTAAAATTGTGCATGGCCTCAGAGGCGTCACTAGGGTTGGTGTCACCCGGTATGGTAACTCATGGTGTCACCCCCATGGACCTCCTTCTGTATCACACCACACAGAACCCTTAGTAATGTTTTTGTACTAGTTTTACTTGTAAATCATAATTCCCGTGTATATATTCCGTGCTCTAACTGGCGCAACATTTATAACGTGCTCTACCTGGCGCAATGTGTATAACGTGCTCTACCTGGCGCATTGTGTATAACATGCTCTACCTGGCGCATTGTGTATAACGTGCTCTACCTGGCGCAATGTGTATAACGTGCTCTACCTGGCGCAATGTGTATAACGTGCTCTACCTGGCGCAACATTTATAACGTGCTCTACCTGGCGCAATGTGTATAACGTGCTCTACCTGGCGCATTGTGTATAACGTGCTCTACCTGGCGCATTGTGTATAACGTGCTCTACCTGGCGCATTGTGTATAACGTGCTCTATCTGGCGCAATGTGTATAACGTGCTCTACCTGGTGCAATGTGTATAACATGCTCTACTTGGCTCAATGTGTTTAATGTGCTCTACCTGGCGCATTGTGTATAACGTGCTCTATCTGGCGCAATGTGTATAACGTGCTCTACCTGGTGCAATGTGTATAACATGCTCTACTTGGCCCAATGTGTATAATGTGCTCTACCTGGTGCATTGTGTATAACATGCTCTACCTGCTGCATTGTATATAATGTGCTCTATCTGGCGCAGTGTGTATAACGTGATCTACCTGTCGCATGTGTAAAAAATAATAATGTGTAATATTATATATATATATATATATATATATATATATACATACACACACTTTAAAAAAAATAATAATACTGGATTATATTGAAATTAACCATTTGTTTGTACAAACAAATGGTACTAATTTCAATAAAATCCATGTTTACTTCAGGAAAAAAAATTAATTAATTGACTATATAATATTTTTTTTTACTGTAAATACTAACTTATTATTGAAGTTTCCACAAACGAATTGCAGCCAGCCAAGGAGTGACAGCAGGAGGTTGAGAATGAGCCTGAGGTGCGCAACCAACTTCAAGGCAGTCCCTACGACCCTAGGCTCCCTGTAGTAAATGCAGCACTGAGATGAGCAGCACTAACCTCCTCCCACTTCTCCCTCCCAGCAGTGCAAGCGGGCGAGCGGCGGCGTGATGACGTCACGGGACTTGCATGATGAAGACGTGATCGTGTGTATGGACCCGGCCACGGCGGAGTCTCCCAGCTGGGAGGAAGGTATGCAATCATAATTGTGCCGTAGTGGAGTCTTCTTGTTGCAGGCGGGGATGTAGGATTTTGAGTTGATGGGGGCGCGATCGTAACTGTTGTGCTTGGTGCCAGACGGCAAACAGAGCACTACAGTTACGATCGTACCCCCGTCGACTCAAAATCCTACACCCCCGCCTGCAACAAGAAGACTCCACTACGGCACAGTTTTAATCGCATACCATCCACCCCCTCCCGGCTGGAGGACTCCGCAGCGGCACAGTTACAATTGCTCCCCCAATGCCTCCCCCGCCCCGCTGACTGAAAGTCACACACCCCGCCTGGAAGACTCCGCCGGGTCCGTGCTGTGTGACAGTGTCATGAAGCAGGGGATGCAGCAGGTGTGAGTGTGCAGCTTAATTTGGTGTCACCCCATTGAAGGGTGACACCCGGGTGCGGGCCGCACCCCCCGCACCCGCCTCATGACGCCACTGCATGGCCTACATCACAAAACTTACCTGGAAATACTAAAAAATTTTGATGTGTATAGTTTGGAGAAGGGAAGAGGGAACATACAGTAATAGAAACATTTAAATATATAGGGAGGAATGTAATAGGGTGTGAGAATTAGAAAGTGAGAGATTTTGTGTTTTTTCCTGTTGTTTTTTTTTTTTTTTTTTATTGTTTGTTTTTTAAAGTGGCAATCCTTTACATGGCAAAACCAGGTTGATATTTGCCATGTAAAGGATTGCCACCGTGGGCATGTGTAGAAGGGGCACTGCTACTGTTGGCATTATGTGTGTAAGCTGCACTGATATGGTGGTTATGTGTATAAAGGGCACTGCGACTGTGGGTATTATTATTATTATTATTATTATTATTATTACATGCGGTGTAATGACAATAAGATAGTGCTACTGTGTGGCGTATTTTGATTTGGGGTGCTATTGTGTGGCCATGCCCCTTCCTTGTGATACCACACCTTCTTTTTTTAAGGAGCGCACTGTCCCTTTATTAAGTATTGGAGAGAGGGCCCAAATTAATAGTTTGCAGGGAGGCGCCAAACACCCTAGCACTGGCCCTTTGGTAGGGGACAGGATTTGCTTCTGCTTGTGCACATATGTTATGATTGCCAGCCAACAGCACTGGTTTTGCCTATAACACTAACTATAAATATTTTGAATTGGTCCTGGACCACCAATCCAAGGCACCCCTGCAAGTGTCCTGAGGCACCCCAGGGTGCAGTTTGAGAACCACTGGTCTAGTGAGTACCCAGGATAATTATTGTAGCTGGTCTGCGGGTAACAGCTCTCAGATCCACTTCTAGAAAAAATGCAGCAATGTAATTTGAGTGACAAACTGCAGAGATGAACCCTTTCTGTGACTGCTGCACAGGGATCACACAAACTCTATTCATAGGGCTGACTTCACTTAGGGGAGATGTTCTCACCCCGCAAAGAAGTGCGAGTATATACCGCACTTACGGTACCATTGGATTTACAGATATTTTCTTGCAATACACTATGGGGGTCATTCTGAGTTGATTGCTCGCTAGCAGTTTTTAGCAGCCATGCAAACGCATTGTCGCTGCCCACTGGAGAGTGTATATTCACTTTGGAGAAGTGCGAACACTTGAGCAGCAGAGCGCCTGCAAAATCGTTTCAAAATAAGACCAGCACTGTAGTTACACTTCGTGTGCGTTGATTCTAACAACCGAGGGACGGCTTTTGATGTCACACACCCATCCAGCGAATGCCCAGCCACGTCTGCATTTCTTCTGCCACGCCTGCATTTTTCCAAGCACTCCCTGAAAACGGTCAGTTGACACCCAGAAACGCCCTCTTTCTGTCAATCTCCTTGTGGCCTGTTCTGTGATTGGAATAATCGCTAGAACTAGTGCAAAACCACAATGGACTTTGTACCCGTACGATGCGCATGCACATTACGGAGCATGCGCATGCACAGATTAGCCATTTTTTTTCAACTGATTGCTACGCAGCGAACAACGGCAGCAAGCGATCAACTCGGAATGACCCCCTATATACATAGAAACATGGATTTTTACTGCAGGAATTATGGTTAGTTTAGGGGTATCGGTTAGGGTCAACAGAGGTGTAGCTAGGGGTCCAAGCGCCCCTGGCAAAGTAAGGGACTGGCGCCCCCCCTTTCGGTAAAGCATTGCAGTCCATTGGCGGTTACCATGTTGGAGCCACAGCAACTGACCCCCTCCCCCACACGCTGCCCTACATCATCGGCTGGGATTCACTGTTGGTGTGAAGCCACTGGGAACATTCTGGTAGCATTAGCAGCAGTCTGTGTCATAGATAGGGAAGGCAGAAGGTTAACTAGCTAATAGCAGTCTGTTGGCAGCAGAGGCTGGGCGGGGGGCTGAGAATGAGCCAACGCTGATCAGTGTCCAGTCTGCTCAGACAAAAAAATTTTGTGATCAGGGCTGGTTCTAGACCAAAGGAGCCAATAGCAAAAATTTCCTTTGGCACCCCCCCCCCCACACACACACACACATACACACACACACACACACACACACACACACACACACACACACACACCAAAAAAGAACATATCCCAGTTTAACATAACGCTATGTGGTGCAAGGTGTGGAGCTGGTCACTTGTATCAGACCTCTGACATTTGCCTTTTCACCCATATTGCATACTTTTTCTTGCAGGTTGTGTCTTAATTCAAGAAGTGTTCTAAGTACTTCAGCTTAGTATCTTTACTGACCCCTCTTTACCCCACACTACATAACTGACCCCTCTATACCCTACACTACATCACTGACCTTTCTATAACCATCACTGCATTACTGACCCCTCTATACAGTACACTGACCTCTATATACCTGCTAGTACATCCCTGATGCCTATATTCCCTAAGCTAAATCCCTGACGCCTCTATTCCCTACGCTACATCCCTGACGCCTCTATTCCCTATGCTACATCCCTGACGCCTCTATACCCTACGCTACATCCCTGATGCCTCTATTCCCTACGCTACATTCCTGATGCCTCTATAACCTACGCTACATCCCTGACGCCTCTATACCCTACGCTACATCCCTGACGCCTCTATACAGTACAATGCATTACTGATCCCTCTAGACCATACATCCTCATTACATCAGAGAGATAGTGAAACACTGGAAAAAATAAGGATAAAGTGGACTACAGAAACTGATGCTCTAAACAAAGGAGAGAGAGAGAAAAGCACAAGGGAAAGTGGGCAATCGGAACACCATAGAGAGAGGAGAGATAGAAATGCCTGAAAAAGTAAAGGGGGTTGGGTATGGCATCCGGCGCTCGGGATTCCAGCAGTCACATGATACCTAATCCTAATCCTAACCCTCTGGGGGGGTGGCGGATAGGGCTAACCCTCAGGGGGTGGCAGCTAGGACTAACCCCCCCCCCTCCTAGTGCCTTCACTAACACCCCCTCCCCCGGTCCTAACCCTCCCTCCAATACTCGCCTTCGAGATGTTGGCTGTCTGTGTGCCGGCACCAGTCTCCCAAGTGGTGTCAGGATTCCAACATCGGTCAAATGACCGCCGGTATACCGTCTGCCGGGATGGTAAATGTATCCTGAGGACAGGTAGTGAGTGTGGAGGGATAGGTGGTTCAGTAAAATGTAACAGCTCAAACTGCGATCATTCACTGATAAATTGATTTATAGCTCTCCCTTTTTAACCATTGCAGTCATAAAAGCAATGTTTTTTAAACTTTTAAATAAAGCTTGTTAGCATCCCCAGCACACTGTATATGCTGGGAGATGTAGTTCTCAATATGAAAACATTTAATTACTGTATGAACTCTAATTCCCCAACTGAAACCTCTCACAAACACACACTCCTAAATCTAGTACACACACACACACACACACACACACACACACACACACACACACATTTCCCAAGTACTGACAACTCTCATCACTTCCACACACTGACAACTCCCTCCTGCTCCTCTCCCCACTGACACTGACAGCTCCCTCACAGTCACACACATCCTCCACCCCCCCACCCCCCCCACACACACACTGATAGCACACATGCACAAATCCCTCCCTCCTCGACACTAACTGTCACGGACTGCTTGGGCAGCAGGGGGCAGGCTCTGACTTGAAGTGCTGAAATTCAACAGCTCTCTCGAACTTGCAAGGCATGGCTGTGCAGCTGTCTCCAGCCATCTCCTTGCCCACTGTGTAATTTGTGGCGTTCTCTGATGTTCCCCGCTCTGCCTCTACAACCGGCACATAATGTACAGCAGTGGTGACTCCTGAGTATGGGCCTGGAGAACTCCGCCTACCGGGGGGTAGGGATTAATAATTTCAAAGGGGCAGAGCTAAGAGTGAAGCATTGGACAGCAGTTGAGGGGCGTTTCAAACTGTAACAGGGTTGGGACAATTTCAGTATCCTTCCCTCACCGTCTAATTGGTCAGTCCCACGCTGATTGCCATAGCGCCCTTTTCGAGACTGCAGAACTCTATCCCTTAGCCACGGTTGGCACAGCTGGATGGTGCCCCTGGCAAGTGCCATCCTGGCCAAGGGGTAGATACGCCCCTGAGGGTCAGGGCCAGCAACAGAAATCTCGGGGCCCAGTACACTGATATCTCTGGGGCCCCCTCAACCCCCCCTTAACTTGGCAGAGGGATCTTTAAAAAAAATGGAGCCTTTGACTCGGACCGTCAGTGAGGCCGGCAGGTGGTTTTCATACTGGGCTATCCAGCTCTTCGGTGGCGGTGGCAGGGACATTCAGAAAAGGGCCAGCACAGCAACATGCATAATAATGGCAATACAGTATGGACCACAGGGACTGGACAAAGTGATGGGGTAAAAGGAGGGGGGAGGGTTTAGTTGGCCTGTTAATTGTTTTCCTGCTTAAATTGAGCAGTTGGTGGATACACTTTAAAAAGCAATATTGGCACTGTGGCCCCATTATTTCTGTTCTTAATACTTGGAGCCCTGAACAAGTGTCCCCTTTGTCCCCCCTGTCACCGGGCCTGTTCAGGCGTTACCTATGGAGAAGCTGCGACATGACATCCTAGGACACGATACTGCACCATGCATCACCATTATATTTCAGTGTGCCTTGTCAATATTTAAATCTTGTTCTGTGTGACGTGAGTTGTAAATGGTTGAAAATCTCTGTGCTACAGTATCGTCACCATGTAGTTATAACAACACCGCAAAACCACCAAAAGACGTGTTTTGGTAGAGGGACTGCTGGAGGGGCCCATTGGGGCCCCCAGTTTGCTACCCCACCCCAGTATACCTGTGCTGTAGCCAGTGGAAGGGGCACTATCTTCCCGGTGATCTCTTCGGGAAGATGGTGCCGCACATAGAAAGCAAAGACTCTGGCTGCACTCTCCTGCCCTCGCTCTAAGCAAGGTGATCGGGCCACAAAAGGACCCCTGTCGGACCCCTGCCGGACCCCGGCCTGTGGGCCACAAAAGGATGCATTGGGGGCGGCATGCGGCCCATGGGTTTGACACCCCTGCCCTAGAGTATCAAAATTTGTTTCACGGCACCCCTAGGCCAAAGTTTTTTTTATTGAGAAATTCAAAAAAAAATATAAAATTAAGTAAATTGTGTTTATAGCATGTCATCCTCAGCTTCAGTTATGTTGTGAGGGAATGGTTTTGCCAATTTAATAAAGTATAAATAATTTTAATTGGTCCTGGACCACCAAACTATGCTACCAGTGCAAGAACCCCAGTTTGGAAACTACTGCCATAAAATAAACCTTTTTTGTTTTTTTTAAACTACATGTAATACACCTTAGAGCTCAGTTCCTAAAAGGTTTTAAACCCTTGCATACAGTAAACTACACATATTTAAAAATCCTACACCGGGCACAAGTGCTCACGGGCCAATTTCATGGCAGTCTCGGATAGGAGGGCATTGTGGATTCACCAAGGGAATGCTGATGCTGACTCCAAGAAGAAAGGGAGTCTCTTCCCTATGAAGGTGAAGCCTTGTTTGGCGACGGCCTAGTTAATTTGATCTCGGCAGCTCCCGCAGGTAAGTCATCCTTCTTGCCCTATGTTCCCTCTCAACGGATGAAGACGCATCATTATCTGACGCAGTCATTTCGGCCCAATAGATATGCAAGAAGTTAAGATTCCCCTTTCTTTGCAGGTAGAGGAAGGAAAAGAGGGAAGAGGTCTGTAGCCTCTTCAAGATCGCAGGAGCAGAGATCGTCCTCTGCTTCTGCCAAATCCACTGCATGACGCTGGGGCTCTCTTGCAGGAGCCCGCACCAGTGGGGGGCACGTCTAAAACTCTTCAGTCAGTTCTGGATTCATTGGGACCTGGACTCGTGGGCTTTACAAATAGTGTCCCAAGGGTACA
Organism: Pseudophryne corroboree; assembly: GCF_028390025.1. NCBI lineage: Eukaryota > Metazoa > Chordata > Amphibia > Anura > Myobatrachidae > Pseudophryne > Pseudophryne corroboree. The sequence continues at coordinate 29,722 of NW_026968101.1, read as the reverse complement.
AACTGGGGTTTCAAGACGTTCCCCCTCACCGATTGTTCAAATCAGCCTTAGTCAGCAGGGAGAAGGTTTTTATTCAAGCCTCTTCGTGGTCCCGAAGCCGGACGGCTAAGTCAGACCAATCTTAAATCTGAAATCCCTTAATTTCTACCTAAAGAAATTCAATTTCAAGATGGAATCTCTCAGGGTAGTGATCTCCAGTCCGGGGGATAAAGGAGATTTCATGGTTTTGGTAGACATAAAGGATGCCTACTTATATGTTCCCATTTAGCCACTGCATCAAGCTACCTGAGGTTTGCAATTCAGGATTGTCATTACCAATTTCAGACGTTGCCGTTTGGTCTGTCCACGGCTCCGAGGATTTTCACCAGGGTGATGGCGGAAATGATGGTTCTCCTTCGCAAGCAAGGAGTCACAATTATCCCGTACTTGGATGATCTCCTGATAAAGGCGAGATCCAGGGACCAGTTGGTGCAAAACATCTACTCTCCCTGACAGTTCTTCAACAACATGGTTGGCTCCTAAACTTGCCAAAATCGCAGTTGGTCCCAATGACGCGGTTGTTGTTTTTGGGAGTGATACTGGACACAGAAGAGGTTTTCTTCTAGTGGAAAGGCTCTGGAGATCCAGAGTCTGGTCAAACAAATTCTGAAACCAGCAAGAGTGTTAATCCATCAATGCATTCAGTTGCTGGGGAAGATGGTTGCGGCCTACGAGGCCATTCAGTTTGGCAGGTTCCATGCCAGAGTGTTCCAGTGGGACCTGTTGGACAAGTGGTCCGGATCCCACCTACACATGCACCGGAGGATAATCCTGTCTTCCAAGACCAGAATCTCACTCCATTGGTGGCTGCACAGTTCTCACCACCTAGAGGGGCGATGGTTCGGGATCCAGGACGGGATCCTAGGGACCACGGATGCAACCCTCCGAGGCTGGAGAGCAGTCACACAGGGGGAAAACATCCAAGGAAGATGGTCAAGTCTTCCTTGGATGTTTTCATCTCCACATAAATGTTCTGGAGTTAAGGGCCATTTAATAACTGCAGACACAGTACGCACTGGGACGGGTGCCCAGCATCCTCTACGGACTAAGAGAAAAGGATTTACCGGTAGGTATTAAAATCCTATTTTCTCTAACGTCCTAGAGGATGCTGTGGACTCCGTAAGGACCATGGGGATAGACGGGCTCCGCAGGAGACATGGGCACTTTAAGAAAGACTTTAGTTCTGGGTGTGCACTGGCTCCTCCCTCTATGCCCCTCCTCCAGAACTCATTTTGATACTGTACCCAGTGGAGACTGGGTGCTTTTCAGGAGCTCTCCTGAGCTTTCTGACAGAAAGTATTTTGTTAGGTTTTTAATTTTCAGGGAGCACTGCTGGCAACAGACTCCCTCATCGAGGGACTGAGGGGAGAGAAGCAGCCCTACTCTCTGAGTTGCAAGGTCCTGCTTCTTAGGCTACTGGACACCATTAGCTCCAGTGGGATTGGTACGCAGGATCTCACCCTCGCCGTCCGTCCCAGAGCCGCGCCGCCGTCCCCCTCGCAGAGCCGGAAGATAGAAGCCGGGTGAGTATGAGAAGAAAAGAAGACTTCAGAGGCGGCAGAAGACTTCATGATCTTCACTGAGGTAACGCATAGCACTGCAGCTGTGCGCCTTTGCTCCCATACACCTCACATACTCCGGTCACTGTAAGGGTGCAGGGCGCAGGGGGGGCGCCCTGGGCAGCAATATAAACCTCTTTCTCAAAAATATAACATATATACAGCTGGGCACTTTATATATGTATAAGCCCCCACCAATTTTACAGTTTAAGCGGGACAGAAGCCCGCCTCCGAGGGGGCGGGGCTTCTCCCTCAGCACTCACAAGCGCCATTTTTTCTCCACAGCACCGCTGAGAGGAAGCTCCCCGGACTCTACCCTGCTTATACCACGTTAGACAAGAGGGTTGAAAAGAGGGGTGGGGGGGGGCACATAATTCGCAAATTACATACAGCAGCACTACTGGGCAAACATTAAGTTACTGTTTTATTCCTGGGTTATATAGCGCTGGGGGGTGTGCTGGCATACTCTATCTCTGTCTCTCCAAAGGGCCTTGTGGGGAAACTGTCTTCAGAAAAAGCATTCCCTGTGTGTGTAGTGTGTCGGTACACGTGTGTCGACATGTCTGAGGAAGAAGGCTATATTAGAGAGGAGCGGGAGCAAATGAATGTGGTGTCTCCGCCGACAGCTGATTGGATGGATATGTGGAATGTTTTAAATGCTAGTGTAAACTCATTGCACAAAAGATTAGACAAGGCAGAAGCTTTGGGACAGTCAGGGTTTCAACCCATGCCTGATCCTATGTTGCAGGGACTGTCAGGGTCTCATAAGCGCCCACTATCCCAGATTGTTGACACAGATACCGACACGGATTCTGACTCCAGTGTCGATTACGATGATGCAAAGTTACAGCCAAAATTGGCAAAATCCATTCGATTTATGATTATGGCAATAAAAGATGTTTTGCACATCACAGAGGAACCCCCTGTCGCTGACAAGAGGGTACATATGTACAAGGGAAAGAAGCCTGAGGTAACCTTTCCCCCCTCACACGAGCTGAACGAGTTATGTGAAAAAGCTTGGGAATCTCCAGATAAAAGACTGCAGATTTCCAAAAGGATTCTTATGGCGTATCCTTTCCCATCAACGGATAGGTTACGATGGGAATGCTCCCCTAGGGTGGACAAAGCATTAACACGCTTATCCAAGAAGGTAGCCCTCCCGTCCCAGGATACGGCTACCTTCAAAGAGTGTGCTGACCGCAAACAGGAGATTACCCTGAAGTCCATTTATACACATTCAGGTACCTTACTCAGACCGGCAATTGCGTCGGCCTGGGTGTGTAGTGCTGTAGCGGCATGGACAAATACCTTATCTGAGGGGATGGATAGCCTAGACAAGGATACTATTTTATTGACCCTGGGGCATATAAGAGATGCTGTCCTATATATGTGTGTATGCAAACTACAGGTGGTGCTGCAGGGCCCACACCCTTTTACTTGTCTTGTAGAGCAGCTCTGAAGCTGTTACAGTGCCCAGCTGCTGCAAGAAATCAGCTTGAATGCTTCAGGGGCTTGGGCATGGCCAACATGAGCCCCACACCGAAGGAGGGTGGGGGTGTTTAATGCAACCTTGGGGTTATACAAGCGCCACAAAAGGCCGCCATGCCCTGCATGCCCCTTTTCTCTTTTCATATACAGATGAGGGTTCCAGCCAACTTTGGCCCACTGCTTGGATGACATCACCGTATGCAAATCCGTCTGCTGCAGACCTTCCCCCAGGAATGCTTGCAATAGTTGTTGCATATGGTTTAATGTCTGAGGGTGCTTCAGTATTAGGCAGCCTTCCGCCCTCCCATGTTCATCTGAAAAGATGTGGTCTCCCTGCAGTTGTTGTCCCCAGACGAGAGTTCCCTTGTGCTTCCTCAGTTAAATCTCCTTAACTTGACGGGGGTGTGCCCGAGCAGCCGCCCTCCCCAGCCCTATCCCAACACATACTTATCTTGCATATGAGATCTCTTGATCATGAAGATAGTTCTCACAGGTTGAGGTTCATCCTGGCCCCGCTCCCCGCTGGAGAGCGCTGATGGGGACAGCAACGGGGCTTCAGCAGAAGGGTGAGTATGTGTGGCCAGAGACCTCCCTTCCCATGTGCAGGCCTGCAGAGTCTGCCACGCAGGATGGGGCATGTGGCACTCTCCCTCCCAGGGGCTCTTCCAGATGTAGCTCCTCAGCAGTATTTTTCCCGGGCTGCGCGGCGCTCTCCCCGACTGGCATCCGCCCTGGAACACTGCCTTCCTCAACGCAACATCAGCAGGGGGCCCTGGCCTCATCACCATCCCAGGTCTTTCTCATGTATGTATCATGTATGTGTGTGTGATATATGTATGAATCATATATGTTTGTGATATATATATATATATATATATATATGTATGCATCTATCTATCTATCGTATGTGTGTGTATATATATGTATCTATCATGTATGTATGTATGTATGTATCTATCTTGTATGTATGTGTTCTATCTATCTATCTATCTATCTATCTATCGTGTGTGTGATATATGTATGTATCTATCATGTATGTGTTATATGTATGTATCACACCTTCCTCTATACATATACATACATACATACATACATACATACACACACCTATATCTGTACGTACACTGACATACACACACCAACATCTATAGATAAACACGCTGACCCCTAAACGTACACCAACGTACCCACACCTGCATCTATACCTACACATGCTGACACGTGGACGTACACCGGCTTACCCACATGTGAATCTATACATACATGTGCTGACACCTGGACATACACTGATGTACCCACACCTAACATCTATACATACACATGCTAACACCTGGACGTATACAGACGTACCCACATTTGCATCCATGCATATATAGATGTAGGTGTGTGTACGTCAGTGTACGTCCAGGTGTCAACGCGTGTATGTATAGATGCAGGTGTGGGTACGTCTGTGTATGTCCAGGTGTCAGAATGTGTATGTATAGATGCAGGTGTGGGAACGTCAGTGTAGGTTCAGGTGTCAGCGCGTGTATGTATAGATGCAGGTGCTTGTATGTCCAGATGTCAGTGCATGTATGTATAGATGCAAGTGTGGGTACGTCGGTGTATGTCCATTTGTCAGCGCGTGTATATATAGATGCAGGTGCTTGTATGTTGGTGTATGTCCAGGTGTCAGCATGTGTATGTATAGATGCAGGTGTGGGAATGTTGGTGTATGTCCAGGTGTCAGGGCGTGTATGTATGGATATTAGGTGTGGGTACATCAGTGTATGTCCAGGTGTTAGCGCATGTATGTATAGATGCAGGATAATAATCACACAGCGTGCCCCCCACCAACCACAAACCTCCCCCACCCCCCTGTATGACATAAACACCGCTAATTCCACTTACACACAATAATTTCAGTTTGCGACCAGGAGCCGGCAATGTATGTGCACCCAAATGAAGCCACTGTACATGCCCTGCAGGCTGCTATGTACTGCACAGGTGCAACAAATGTAAATGCCCTATCTTTAAAATGGGGCATATTTTACTAAATTAAAAAAACCTGTAACTTTCTGTAAAACCTTAACCCCAAAAGGCACTACACTAACATCGGGGTGTAGAGTTGGATCTTGATCCAAGGCACCAACAGGCTAAAGCTTTGACTGTTCCCAGGATGCCTTGCACCGCCTCCTCTACAACCCTGCCCAGTGGCGTAACTAGACCTTTGTGGGCCCCATAGCAAAATTCTGAATGGGCCCACCAGCACTCAACAAGAATGAGTGGCGTTTGGGGTCAGAAAAGTAGAGGGGAAGGGGTCTGACAGAGTAGGGGGCAGGACATGAATGAATAGAAACTGAGGTGTCCATTATATAAAGAAATACAGTATGTGTGTCTGTGTGTATATCACACACACACACATATAAGGGAAATTCAAATGCCCTCAATTATTGCGCCCATTACACTCTGGTTTAGGTGCACAAAGCACCTAAACCTGAATAAAGTAATGGGCGCGATCATGAAAAGACACCGTTTGGTTGCCCAAATGGGTCTCTTTGCACACATTTCAGCTTGTTTCCCCTGGGGGTAGCGAGCTGAAATAAACATGTCGCACCCGTTGGCAGCAACATTAGAATAGCTGCTGACGGGCACGATTGAGGGAGGAAAGGGACATTTGAATCCAGCCCATAGATGCAATGTGAATATGTAATTTGTACCTTCCTATCTTAAAATGTATATAGTAGTGTTTACACTAGAGGTCTTTCCGAACCCCCTAATCCTAACATTGTAATTTGCTTTAGGGCGCACCTCCAATTAGTCTAGTGTTTCGTATTTTCACATTAAATACTTTCTTGCATTGGTTGGTTAAAGATTAGATCGTATATTTTTCTAGATATAGCTGTGCATAGTCTACAAGGCTACATGCTTCTCCCCTAACTAGAGATGTGCAGCGGGCATTTTTCGTGTTTCATGTTTTGGTTTTGGTTTCGGATCCGCAGTTGTGTTTTGGATACGGACGCGTTTTGGCAAAACCACCCTTTCGGGTTTTGTATTCGGGTGATTTTTTTTTTAAAACCTCAAACAGCTAAAATCATAGAATTTGGGGGTAATTTTGATCCTATAGTATTAAGCTCAATAACCATAATTTCTACTCCTTTCCAGTCTATTCTGAACACCTCACACCTCCCAATATTATTTTTAGTCCTAAAATTTGCACCAAGGTCCCTGGATGACTAAGCTAAGCGACCCAAGTGGGCAGCACAAACACCTGGCCCATCTAGGAGTGGCACTGCAGTGTCAGACAGGATGGCACTTAAAAAAATAGCCCCAAACAGCACATGATGCAAAGATAAATAAAAAAAGAGGCGCAAGATGAAATTGTAGTGTGTCTCTCCTGCTCAGTGTCAGTTCTCAGTAGTATCCTCATCAGTGCTCATTATCACTGCTCATTGTCTTGTGCTGCAATGTGGTGCTCAGTATACTAGAGTACATTACTAATAGTCTTACTAATAGTCCAGTGCTGCATCTTGCTGCTCAGTGTCAGTTCTAGTATCCTCATCAGTGCTCAGTATCACTGCTCACTGTCTTGTGCTGCATTGTGGTGCTCAGTATACTACAGAACATTACTAATAGTCCAGTGCTGCATCTGGCTGCTCAGTGTCAGTTCTAGTAATCTCATCAGTGCTCCGTATCACTGCTCATTGTCTTGTGGTGCTCAGTATACTACAGTACATTACTAATACTCCAGTGTCTTGTGCCGCATATGGCTGCTGTAGGGTGCTGTGGTAGTGTCCTGTCACTGTGCATATGTCATCATTCCAGTCACAGTGATATCTGGTATCTATCTAGTGGTATCTAATTCCAGACATTACCACCGTCTAATTCCAGATATATTACTGGCATATAATTCCACACATTAAAAAATGGAGAACAAAAAGGTGGAGGGTAAAATAGGGAAAGATCAAGATCCACTTCCACCTAGTGCTGAAGCTGCTGCCACTAGTCAAGGCAGAGACAATTCAATGCCATCAACATTATGTAATGATTATACGATACATTATATATCATATCATTGTATGGTTGTAAAATACAACTTAAAAACTTTAATGAATAAATACATAAAGTAGCTTTTATGTAACCTTTTTAAACCTATTAGCATAGACCGAATCTCATCGTGTGTATAGGCCTTTAGTTCAACAACAGCATGGGACCAGTTAGTGTGTTTTGACCACTGCACAGCACCTGGTGTTATATAGTAAGCACCACTATGGCATAGTATACAGCATTATGGGCCTGATATGAGTGTGACCAGCGGTGATGTGGAATGCAGTAGGAGGTGCTGTTTAGCAAGCACCACTTCTATATTCACCATGCAGTATATTGTGTGAATATAGAAGTGTTGGCTGTGTTATGTATTAGAGTAATTATTGCAGCTCCCAGCTAAAATTGCAACAATGTAATTTAGTGACAAGCTGCAGAGATTAACCCTTTCTGTGGCTGCTGCACAACCTCTATTCATATCGCTGAATTCAATTAGGGAGATGTTCTCACCCCGCGAGCAAGCGCAGGTATATGCCACACTTAAATGTATGGGTATGGTCTCCATAAAATGAGCGTAGCCTTGCAGGCAAAGACTACCTTACACCCTAGTTCTTGACCCTGCACCAACAGACCTCGGCCACCACAGGGAAAAAAGTACAGTAATTTCCACCATGTTAAGCCCCACACATTAATGCCCTTTGGAACATATTATGTCACACACCACAATATCTGTGATACACTATGCCCTACAGTAAAGCTTCTAATTACTTTTACAAAAACTGCTCAACGCCAAGAGTTTCACGTGCTGGGTGTCATGCTCATTGCCAGGGGTTTCACTCTCTGGGTGTCATGCTCATTGCCAGGGGAAATGCAGTAGGAGGTGTTATATAGTAAGCACCACTATGGCATAGTATATAGCATTATATATATTGTGAGCACTGGTGATGTTGAGTGCAGTAGAGCTGCTGCTGGGTAATTACAATTTACTACAACCACCAATATATTCTGCTGCACTATATATATGCAAAGCTAATTCTGCTGGGTAATTACAATTGACTACAACCACCAATATATTCTGCTGCACTATATCTATATTTGCAAAGCTAATTATGCTGGGTAATTACAATTGACTACAACCACCAATATATTCTGCTGCACTATATCTATATATGCAAAGCTAATTCTGCTGAGTAATTACAATTGACTACAACCACCAATATATTCTGCTGCACTATATCTATATATGCAAAGCTAATTCTGCTGGGTAATGCAAATTGAAACATTATTGCATAGTATGTGATTTTTAAGTACTTTTTTAAAGTTTTGAATGATAAAGACCCAGTTTAATCTTTGTGGAATGCCTGGTTGTTGTTTTTAAGGTAATTTATTGCCTGGCATTTGAGGTGGGGGAGGTTTGGTTACAGATTTCAATTATTGGTTTTACTTGTAATAGTCTTCTACTTAAGTCCAATGGTGTAGGCTGTGCAAAGCCGTTTGGCTGTGCATTTATTGATCCAAGCGTGCATTTTTATCAAAGCGTGATAAAATTGACACATAACAGCAGCGTTCAATCAGCGTTAATTTATCTTCAGCTGATATCGATTGTGAATTGACGTTTCTTCTCTTCTTGTCACCTACAGTTAATTACAATTGACTACAACCACCAATATATTCTGCTGCACTATATCTATATATGCAAAGCTAATTCTGCTGGGTCATGCAAATTGAAACATTATTGCATAGTATGTGATTTTGAAGTACTTTTTTAAAGTTTTGAATGATATAGACCCAGTTTAATCTTTGTGGAATGCCTGGTTGTTGTTTTTAAGGTAATTTATTGCCTGGCATTTGAGGGGGTGGGGTGTGGTTACAGATTTCAATTATTGGCTTCACTTGTAATATCTTCTACTTAAGTCCAATGGTGTAGGCTGTGCAAAGCCGTTTGGCTGTGCATTTATTGATCTAAGCGTGCATTTTTATCAAAGCGTGATAAAATTGACACATAACAGCAGTGTTCAATCAGCATTAATTTATCTTCAACTGATATCAATTGTGAATTGACGTTTCTTCTCTTCTTGTCACCTACAGGTAATTACAATTGACTACAACCACCAATATATTCTGCTGCACTATATCTATATATGCAAAGCTAATTCTGCTGGGTAATGCAAATTGAAACATTATTGCATAGTATGTGATTTTGAAGTACTTTTTTAAAGTTTTGAATGATATAGACCCAGTTTAATCTTTGTGGAATGCCTGGTTGTTGTTTTTAAGGTAATTTATTGCCTGGCATTTGAGGGGGTGGGGTGTGGTTACAGATTTCAATTATTGGTTTCACTTGTAATAGTCTTCTACTTAAGTCCAATGGTGTAGGCTGTGCAAAGCCATTTGGCTGTGCATTTATTGATCTAAGCGTGCATTTTTATCAAAGCGTGATAAAATTGACACATAACAGCAGTGTTCAATCAGCGTTCAATCGAAGTGAAAAAGAAGGAAAACAGAAGCACACCAATCTAACAAAACAAAGAAAACTGAAGAACTAATAACAAATGTGAGTCACTTACTCCTCAGATCACTCACCTCCTGATTGTTGCATCTGATTACATAGCACAGAACTACCACCTTACTTGGACATTTCATAAACCATCCATTTCACCTACAAATGCCTGTATCTGTATTATTGTAATTTTGTTTTTTAAGCACAGCTGCACCAATGCAATTTTACCTGCAAACACTTAAAACATCTAACATAATTACCATTGCTTCTTAAACCTCTCACAATCCTTTCATTTCTTACACTCCAAATACATTTCTGCACCCACTTTATCTACGCTTTTGACTCATTTCATACTAAATCTACACCCCTTGAGCCTACACTGCTTTTCTCACCTGCATTTCTGCAATTCTTCTGCTCGGATTGCCTTACAGTCTCCTCTCCTACTTCCACTACTTCAACCTATTTACCTACTTAACACTATGTCAAGGTTTTCTTATACTCCCCACATCACTCAGTGTCTACCTAATAATGTATCTTTATCCTTCCCCACTAGTCTCCTCCACCTCCTCCTCTCTCCCCTCCTCTGTCTCCCCTCCATCCCTCTGTTTCCTTCCCCCACCTTTCCTGTTACCCCACTTTCATTCACCTCTGCCCCATGGTCCTGCTACCCCACAACTCAGCCCTGCTCCCTCTCTCCCTTCCCTGTCACCTCCCCACACCCCCATCCACATCACACTGACCTCCCTCCCTGCCCACCTCCTGCAGTTTCCCCTCCTAGCTCAGGCACCCGTACCATCACTACTCTCTCATCATCCCTGCCCTCAAAGTTAATCCCACCTCATCGCTACAGCAACCCTGAAAATCTAATTCACATCTCTCCCACAAACTCATACCCCCTATCCTGTGCCCTCTGGAATGACAGATCTGTTTGTAACAAACTGGTCCCCACTCATGAGCTTTTCATTTCCAACTCCCTACACCTACTAGCCATTACTGAAACTTGGATTACGCCCTCTGACACTACTTCTGCTGCTGCTCTCTCTGCTGGGGGCCTTACATTCACACACACACCCCGACCTGGGGGTCGCCATGGGGGTGGTGTTGGGGTCCTTTTACCTTCTAGTTACTCCTACCAACTCATACCACCAGAACCATCCCTTATATTCTCTACATTTGAGGACCACGCCATATGCCTCTTCCAACCAGTCCATCTTAGAGTAGCTGTCATTTACCCCCCCCCCTGGCACTGCTTCCAAATTCATCGACAACTTTGCTTCCTGGCTTCCTCTCTTCTGACATTCCCACCATTATCCTAGGCGATTTCAACATCCCTATTGACATCCCCACACAATCCCCTGCCTCTAAACTCCTTAACCTCACCTCTTCACTTGGTCTCTCCCAGTGGACCTCCTCACCCTCCCATGTGAATGGGAGCTCACTGGATCTGGTCTTCACTCACCGCTGTGATATTTCTGATTTTTCCAACTCCCCATTTCCCCTCTCTGACCACCACCTGCTCTCCTTCAACCTATCTCTCTCGACTTCCCCATCTCTACCTCCTAAGGCTACCATCACTAAGCGTAACATTGAAGCTATTGACACCACATTCCTTTCCTCCCTGTTTGACTCACTTCTCTCTCCTATTCTCTCTCTCTCATGCCCTGAACAAGCCACTTCCACATACAATGCTTCCCTTACTTCTGCTCTTGACTCTGTTGCTCCACCAACCACTATTCACCCTTGCAAATTAACACCTCAACCCTGGCACACCAAATGCACCAGATATCTGCAAAAATGCTCATGTACTGCTGAGCGACACTGGAGGAAATCACGCTCTAAGGCAGACTTCCTCCATTTCAAACTTATGCTCTCATCCTTCAGTGCTGCCCTTTCTCTTGCTAAACAGTCATACTTCAAGAACCTCATCTCCTCCCAGTCTTCCAACCCCCGGCGCCTCTTTGCCACTCTCAACTCACTCCTCTGCCCACCTCCACCTCGTCTCCCTTCCTCACTCTCTGCTCTTGACTTTGCCACTTACTTCACATCCAAAATTGACTCCATACGTCAGGACATCACATCACACCAGACTATCAGTAACCAGCCTTCTCCCATCCCTTACCAACCCTCCCCATCCCTCGTACCAACTCTGTCATCTTTCTCCCATGCATCTGGAGAGGAAGTCATGGCCCTCATTTGTTCCTGTCCCCTCACCACCTCCCCACTTGACCCTATCCCCTCCCGCCTCCTTTGCCACCTCTCTTCTTCTGCTTGTTCCCATCTTTCCCACCTTCTCAATCTCTCCCTCTCATCAGGCACTGTCCCCTCTGCCTTCAAGCACGCTCTCATCTCTCCTATTCTTAAAAAACCTACCCTTGATCCAAACACTCTCTCCAACTACCGACCCATCTCTCTCCTCCCTTTTGCCTCCAAACTCCTTGAGCGTATTGTCTACAACCGCCTTACTTCCTTTCTTTCCTCACACTCACTGCTTGACCCATTCCAGTCTGGCTTCCGTCCTCTCCACTCCACTGAAACTGCCCTTACAAAAGTATGCAATGACCTCCATGCTGCTAAATCTAAGGGACACTACTCTCTACTTATTCTACTTGATCTCTCTGCTGCTTTTGACACCGTGGACCATCCTCTCCTACTGCAAATCCTTCACTCCATTGGTCTGCGTAACACTGCCCTCTCTTGGTTGTCGTCCTACCTTTCTGACCGTTCATTCTCTGTCTCCTCTCATGACTCCACCTCCCCCTCACTTCCACTAACTGTAGGGGTACCCCAAGGTTCTGTCCTTGGTCCTCTTCTCTTCTCTCTCTATACGTCCTCACTAGGTAAGCTCATTAGTTCTTTTGGTTTCCAATATCATCTCTATGCTGATGACACTCAAATCTATCTTTCCTCTCCAGACCTCTCCCCTACTCTCCTCACTCGTGTCTCCAACTGTCTCTCTGCTATCTCTTCCTGGATGTCCCAGCGCTTTCTTAAACTTAACATGTCTAAGACCGAGCTGATCATCTTCCCTCCCTCCCGCATAATCTCACCTCCTACAATCGCACTACTATCTCCTCTACCCCCCAAGCGCGCTGTCTTGGAGTAATCCTTGACTCCTCCCTCTCCTTCAAACCACACATTCAGCACCTCTCACAAACCTGCCGTTTTCATCTAAAAAATATTTCCAGGATCAGACCCTTTCTGACCCAGGATGCTACTAAGACTCTTATCCACTCACTGGTCATCTCCAGACTGGACTGCTGTAATCTCTTCCTGACTGGCATTCCTGACAAATACCTCTCTCCACTCCAATCTATCCTCAATGCTGCTGCCCGGCTCATTTTCCTCACCAAACGCACTACGTCCACCTCTCCTCTCTTACTAGTCCTTCACTGGCTCCCCTTCCCTTTCAGAATCCATTTCAAGCTTCTCACACTTGCTTACAAAGCCCTTACCCACTCCTCTCCCATCTACATCTCTGATCTTATCTCGCTTTACACTCCCACCCGTCCTCTTCGCTCTGCTAATGCACACCGACTCTCCTGCCTACGGATTACTTCCTCCCACTCCTACCTCCAAGATTTTTCACGTGCTGCACCACTTCTCTGGAATTCCCTACCTCTCCCCCTCAGACTCTCCACCTCTCTACAAAACTTCAAATGGGCTCTCAAGACCCACTTCTTCACCAAACCCAGCCAAATCTCATCCTAAACCTCTGTTCCATGCTCTCTATGTACCCCATCTGTCTCACCCCTGTCTGTCTACCCCTCCCTTTTAGAATGTAAGCTCTCACGAGCAGGGCCCTCTTCCCTCATGTGCTTACTCTTTTCTTACTTTAATAATCTTCAGCTGCACCAAATCCAGCAGTCTTCTGCCACCTGATACTTATTCCAGTGTCATCTGCTGATGTAGCTATGTTTATTTACCCTGTACTTGTCCTATATTGTCGTCAACTGTAAGTTGCTGTTTTCCTGTTTGATTATTTATGTACTCTGTAATTGGGCACTGCGGAACCCTTGTGGCGCCATATAAATAAAGGATAATAATAATAATAAATAATATAATATATAGCAGTACGGTACAGTAGGCCACTGCTCTACCTACCTCTGTGTCATCAAGTATACTATCCATCCATACCTGTGGTGCATTTTAGAAAAAAAACATGTCTCGGCAGAGCAATCTATAAATCCATCATTTTTCAGACAGCAACAGTGGGTATTGTAATAGTCACCCAATCCATCACTTTTATAGGGTTACATGCACCCACATGCTACAGCCTGTCTCAATAATTTTACTGTCACGCTGTGTGTGTTTGTGTTTTTATTTGGGTATTTTTTGTTGTTGTAGAACTACAGGTACCAGCAAGCCCGTTATTTCCCCGCCTGCTGGTACTTGAGGTTCTCCAAGTACCAGCAAGCGGGGGAGGCTTGCTGGGCCTTGTAGTTCCACAACGAAAAAACAATATTCTTTTTTTACACACATGGCTATCAGCCCGGCACCCACCACCCAGGGGTGCTGGGGACAGCCTCGGGCTTCACCCCTGGCCCTTGGGTGCCTCGAGGGGAGGAACCTCTTGATTTAAGGGGTCCCCACTCCTCCAGGGAACCCCGACCAGGGGTGACTAGTTGGAGGGGTAATGCCAGGGCCGCAGGGACCTACATAAAAGTGTCCCCCGGCTGTGGCATTATCTCTCTGGCTAGTGGAGCCCGGTGCTGGTTTTAAAAATATGGGGGACCCCTACATCTATTGTCCCACGTATTTTTGGAACCTGGACCGGTCTAAGAGCCCGGTGCTAGTTGTCTAAATACGGGGAACCCCTGTCCAATTTTTCCCCCAGTATTTAAATAACCAGGACCGGCTCAAAGAGCCCGAGGCTGGTTATACTAAGGAGGGTGGACCTCACGCATTTTTTTTAACCCATTCAGACCCTTCTCCTTTAAGTTAATGGAAGCCCTGGACAACAAAATTGCATTCATGTCCTCCTCCCTCACCCTTCCCAGTCCCAAACACTCATTTTTTTTTCTTTAAAAATTTATAATATATAACGAGAACAATGAGCAGGCAGGCAGCGGGCATTGGCGGCATCGGACTGAGATAGAAATTAGTGGTGGAGGGCTGGGTCAGTTGATTGTGGGCGAGTTTGTAAGCCATTGGCGGTGGCAGCGGGTATCGGCTCAGAGGCAGTAGCGGGCATTGGCTAAGGGTCATCGGCAGGATTCGGCGGACATTATGGCTGTAGTGCCTCAGTAGCCACTGACCTCACCGCACGCCACTGTGGGACAGATGTAACATGCAGAGAGAGGTAGATTTGGGAGGGGGAATGTCCTAGCATAACTGTTAATTGCAGTGTAATACTGTAATTCAGCTGTGCAGCATTTGTGGCTAAATGTCAAAGAAGCCAGTATTTACCCTGCATGCAAAACATTAAATGTATTTGAACATACCTCCCAACTATCCCAATTTTTGCAGGACAGTCACTTTTTTGGGGAATGTCCAGCTAACCCAAACAACCCCCCCCCTTCCCATGGGGAAGGGGGGGGGGGGTGGAAGGCTCCCTGTAGCTTGTTGCTCTGCAAATATGCACATTGTGGGTAATTCAGACCTGATCGCTAGGGTGTGTTTTTTGCATCCCTGTAATCAGGTAGTTGCCGCCTACAGCGGAAGGGAAAATTTGCTGTGCAGGTGTGTGATCACATGTGCACAAGAGCTGCACAGCTCAGCACTTACTCAGCCATTGAGGTGACGTCACAAATCCTCCCACAAAACGCCGGGTCCCTCCAGTGTTTTTCCGGACACTCCCTAGAAACATTCAGTTGCCACCCACACAAACACCCTCTTCTTGTCAATCTTCTTGTGATCTCCGGACCGTCGCACTTACGCATTGTGGCGCATACGCATGTGCAGTGCAGACCAGATTGCCCGCTGGGTGAAAATAAATTGAAGCGATCTGGTCTGAATAAGCCTCAATGTCTATTCACGGGAGACAGAGGGACTGGGGCATGGCCAGCAGCTCACAGAGCACCTATAATGACAAAAATGGGAGACATGGCTCATGATCGCGATATACCTGCGAAGGTACGCCCTCTACTGATTGACAGGCAGAGGCATTCGCATTTTCTGCGGGGCACCCGGAGAAAATGTAGGCACACGCACAGGATGGACCCTGCATGTATGCCCCCATCCTCTTCATAGTTTTTGCGGTTGGAACGCGTATTACGATCCAAACTGAATTAGGCCCTATGTCTTATATACACGAGCAGTGTGAAAACATCAATCGATGGGGGTAATTCCAAGATGATCGCAGCAGGAATTTTGTTAGCAGTTGGGCAAAACCATGTGTACTGCAGGGGAGGCAGATATAACATGTGCAGAAAGAGTTAGATTTGGGTGAGTTATTTTGTTTCTGTGCAGGGTAAATACTGACTGCTTTATTTTTACACTGCAAATTAGATTGCAGATTGAACACACCACACCCAAATCTAACTCTCTCTGCACATGTTAAATCTGCCTTCCCTGCAGTGCACATAGGTGGTCATTCCGAGTTGTTCGCTCTGTAATTTTCTTCGCATCGCAGCGATTTTCCGCTTAATGCGCATGCGCAATGTTCACACTGCGACTGCGCCAAGTAAATTTGCTATGCAGTTAGGAATATTACTCACGGTTTTTTCATCGTTCTGGTGATCGTAATGTGATTGACAGGAAGTGGGTGTTTCTGGGCGGAAACAGGCCGCTTTAGGGGCGTGTGGGAAAAAATGCTACCGTTTCTGGGAAAAACGCGGGAGTGGCTGGAGAAACGGAGGAGTGTCTGGGCGAATGCTGGGTGTGTTTGTGACGTCAAACCAGGAACGACAAGCACTGAACTGATCGCACTGGCAGAGTAAGTCTCGAGCTACTCAGAAACTGCACAGAGATGTCTTATCGCAATATTGCAAATCTTTCGTTCGCAATTTTAAGATGCTAAGATTCACTCCCAGTAGGCGGCAGCTTAGCGTGTGCAATGCTGCTAAAAGCAGCTTGCGAGCGAACAACTCGGAATGAGGGCCATGGGGGGTAATTCTGAGTTGATCGCAGCAGGATTTTTGTTAGCAGTTGGGCAAAACCATGGCCCTCATTCCGAGTTGTTCGCTCGCAAGGCGAATGTAGCAGAGTTACACACGCTAAGCCGCCGCCTACTGGGAGTGAATCTTAGCTTCTTAAAATTGCGACCGACGTACGCGCAATATTGCGATTACAAACGAGTTAGCAGTTTCTGAGTAGCTTCAGACTTACTCTGCCTGTGCGATCAGTTCAGTGCTTTTCGTTCCTGGCTGACGTCATAAACACACCCAGCGTTCGCCCAGGCACTCCCACCGTTTCTCCGGCCACTCCTGCGTTTTTTCCGGAAACGGTAGCGTTTCCATCCACACGCCCCTAAAACGCCGTGCATCCGCCCAGTAACACCCATTTCCTGTCAATCACAATGCGAACGTCGGAGCGATGAAAATGCCGTGAGTAAACTTACTTTCTTCATAGTAAAGTTACTTGGCGCAGTCGCAGTGCGAACATTGCGCATGCGCACTAAGAGAATTCTCACTGCGATGCGATGAAAAACTCCGAGCGAACAACTCGGAATGAGGGCCCATGTGCACTGCATTTACGAACAGATGATTTTTTTATATAAATTTTAAAATGTTAGTAAATGTGTGTGTTTTTTTCAACCTGGAAGCCCAACATCGATTAAGATCGATCTTAAATAGACCCCTGGGTTTTAAGGATAACCATGGTTGAGTCCAATGGTTAATTCACATTGACCGAAGTTCTAATTAAGTCACCTGTGCTCAAGCATGATATCCTTAAAATCTGGATTGCAATGACAGCATTTTGGAACTATGCCTAAGGGTTTAATTTTTACATTTATCCACTGACAATAAATCTACCTACAATATCCCTGTAACTGTTATGATTACAGTATTTCACTAAATAATTTAATTTGCTGAACCTTCTGTAAAAAGAAATATTAAGCTGCTGTAATTCCCAGATGCAGCAAATTTGTTAGCTAGTGGGCAAAACCATGTGCACTGCAGGGATGGGGGGGGGGGGGGCAGATATAACAATTGCAGAGAGATTTAGGTGGGTTATATTGTTTGTGTGCAGGGTAAATACTGGCTGTTTTGTTTTTACACTGCAATTTAGATTTCAGTTTGAACACACCGCACCAAAATCTAACTCTCTCTGCACATATTATACACCCCCCCCCCCCCCTGCAGTGTACATGGTTTTAGCTAATAAATTTGCTGCTGTGATCAGATCTGAGTTAAGCCCTATGTATTTGGCACTGGCAAAGGGTTAGAGGCCTTGCTGTAGAGCTCACACCTTTCTTATCATGCATTGTAATATTTCCTATGTCCTGATGTTGTGCTCTCTGCTCCATCCAAGTAAACAGCAATGTAGCATGGCTATCAAAGAGCGTGAAGTTTGCAGATTTCCTGGGATTAATGCTAAGGAATGCTATTCCAGAGGCTGCTGCTTTAATTCAAGTGTCACTGGGGTTAAATGGTGTTTTTACCTTAAAAACACAGGTAGAGTATATAGTACAGTGGTAAAGTGGGAGCATGTAGTGCTATTGATTACAGATTTGATGGAGCTTAAACATGGATAAGGTCCATGGCTCTAAGAGTTTATCTTGTGTATCCTTTATTCTTAGTCATGGTCAGATAAGATTAGAAAATACCATTTAAGTGGAAATTTCCTGTTAGCTGTTTTTCAGTTTGCTCAACTGTCTGATTAACTGGTCCTAAAAAAGGACCAAAGGAGCTAAATTGCCCTGTGATCTAGCTAAATTGCCCCAGTAAAAAAAAACAAAAAACTAAGCTGCTGTAATTCCTGGATGTTTCCTTACTGCATCAACAGGAAGTGACAAGAAACAATGTAATGTGGAACCGTACAGCAGAAGGGATTGCGGCTACCCCACAATAAGTGCAGCGGAATGTAAGAAGAGGAATTGTTGCTTTGACTGCAGCATTCCCGGGGTTAACTGGTGTTTCTTCAAGTCACAAGGTATGGAGCTGCTGTATAGTTACTCGCAAGTCAGTAGTTGTATGATGCTCACACCTGTTAAGCTGGATACACACAGAATGCCCTACACAGGGGGTGAAATGAGCGCCCCCCCCACCCACCGTACGCTCAGCACACATCACGCTGTGCTGAGCGGGGGGAGAGATGTGTGCTGAGCAGTTCGCTCAGCACACATCTCTCCCCAAAATCGGGCCGTGAATACGGACCTTTAAACTGGATCCACACTTAGATTATCTGTCCATTTTTTTTCTAGTTGAAACAAAATTATGCTAATATGTGGCAGCAAATGACAATTGACCATTTGCTCACAAACACTGGAAAACATCCAAAAATGGTCATTTAGATAAATTGGTTAAATCCATTTCATTTAGCTAATTTATCCAAACTACCTTTATTGTATCTTTGTGGGTGAATGATGTGTGGGTCAGTGTTGAGGGTGGTGGAGGAGATGGGTAATAGGCACAGCAGGGTGTGGACAGTCAAATAGTGTGCTTAGAGGTTCAGAGTCATTGTATGAGACTCTGGCAACAGTGACTTGATGAGTCTGGTGTCCATAGGGTGGGACGCATTAACCTTTTTATGCTATTGAAATAGTTCTCCTCCTGACCGACGCAGTTCCTTGCTCCGAGGTTGGTGTATTGTCCTGTTGCAGCGCCTCTCCACTGTGGTCACAGTGAGCTGTGTGGTGTTGCTGGCGCATGCCAATCTCCCCCCAACCTCCCTCTTGCATTTCAGACCTACGTACGCATGATGGGATCTTGTATGATATGCGCGTGTGCTGTAGAGATGAAAGTGGGGGTGAGGAGGCAGATCGTGAGATGGGGAAACTTTGTGGACTGTTAGCGAAGGGGAGCACTGGGCAATCTGAGTTGCAAAGAGGGCAGCAGAAGAGGTTATTGCATGTGCACTGGTGACAGGTCCATCATTGGTGGCCAGCCTCAGTGGTAAAGGGGTACATGAGCTAGTGTCCCTTGGCCAGCCATGTACCATGGCCACCTCCCTACCTCCTATATATTCTCCCTGATCTGTCACTTTGTTACGGTCTGCTGCTGGCACTGGTGTATCGTCCTGCAGTTGCCGTCTCCGCCCATTGCTGTGACTTCCCCCAGAGTTAGCCACACAGAGTGACAGATCTGGGAAAATATATAGGAGATCATTACTTTCACTTGCAGCCTACCTTATTTTTTGCAGCCTAGCATGCTCCTGACCCCTTCTCTCACTAATACTTATACAACATTCATGAACTCATCTTAAGGTTTCTTTATTATTCAGTCACACTGTCTTGGATCCAAACCATTTCCTGTGGCATTGCAGTCAAACAATTGAGCTATTTACCCTTGCATAGAAAGGTATAATCTAAGCTAGAGAATTCTATTTGGAGCTCACCTTGTACTTTGTGAAGAAATAATCAGCTTTGTGGCTGAGCAGATATATGGAGTGTGTGGCTGCACACTGCATTTATCTGCTGAGTTGCAATGCTAATAATTTTTTTTTTTTGCAAAGTACCAATAGCTTCATTGTGAAGGTGGAAAGAAGGGTGTTACGGCATGGAATGTACAAACTGCGAGACCCTGCTGGTAGCGCCTTTGTCTATTTAGTAGGAAGGGCACGTAACAGCCGGGGGGCAATGGAGGAAGCCCCTTTAGGGCTGGAGCCCGGCGGCAACTGACTCCGTTGTCTCTGGCAGTTCCGCCCCTGGACTAGAGGAATGGTCAAGAACATGGCAACATTTAATGCCAAAAAATGCAAAATCATACACGTCTCAAAAATGCAAAGGCTAACTATAATATTAAGGGCATTATAATGGCAAGAGGAAAGCTATCTAAGTATTACTATTTCAGGTAAGCAATGTAACAAAGCAATAGGAAAGGCAAGTCAGATGCTTGTTTGCATAGGTTAAAGAACCAGTAGCAGAAAAAAGTAATGCAGGTTGAGTATCCCATATCCAAATATTCCGAAATACGGAATATTCCGAAATACGGACTTTTTTGAGTGAGACTGAGATAGTGAAACCTTTGTGTTTTGATGGCTCAGTGTACACAAACTTTGTTTAATACTCAAAGTTATTAAAAATATTGTATTAAATGAACTTCAGACTGTGTGTATAAGGTGTATATGAAACATAAATGAATTCTGTGAATGTACACACACTTTGTTTAATGCACAAAGTTATAAAAAATATTGGCTAAAATGACCTTCAGGCTGTGTGTATAAGGTGTATATGAAACATAAATGCCTTCTGTGCTTAGATTTAGGTCCCATCACCATAATATCTCGTTATGGTATGCAATTATTCCAAAATACAGAAAAATCCGATATCCAAAATTCCTCTGGTCCCAAGCATTTTGGATAAGGGATACTCAACCTGTAATGCCACTGTATAGGTCCTTGGTACAGCCACATTTAGAATCCTGTGTTCAGTTCCAGAAGCCATATCTCCAGAAGGCTGTAAATACATTAGGGCAACTAAAATTGTGCATGGCCTACATCACAAAACTTACCTGGAAATACTAAAAAATGTTGATGTGTATAGTTTGGAGAAGGGAAGAGGGAACATACAGTAATAGAAACATTTAAATATATAGGGAGGAATGTAATAGGGTGTGAGAATCAGAAAGTGAGAGATTTTGTGTTTTTTCCTGTTGTTTTTTTTGTTTTTGTTTGATTGTTTGTTTTTAAAGTGGCAATCCTTTACATGGCAAAACCAGGTTGATATTTGCCATGTAAAGGATTGCCACCGTGGGCATGTGTAGAAGGGGCACTGCTACTGTTGGCATTATGTGTGTAAGCTGCACTGATATGGTGGTTATGTGTATAAAGGGCACTGCGACTGTGGGTATTATTATTATTATTATTATTACATGCGGTGTAATGACAATAAGATAGTGCTACTGTGTGGCGTATTTTGATTTGGGGTGCTATTGTGTGGCCATGCCCCTTCCTTGTGATACCACACCTTCTTTTTTTAAGGAGCGCACTGTCCCTTTATTAAGTATTGGAGGGCCCAAATTAATAGTTTGCAGGGAGGCGCCAAACACCCTAGCACTGGCCCTTTGGTAGGGGACAGGATTTGCTTCTGCTTGTGCACATATGTTATGATTGCCAGCCAACAGCACTGGTTTTGCCTATAACACTAACTATAAATATTTTGAATTGGTCCTGGACCACCAATCCAAGGCACCCCTGCAAGTGTCCTGAGGCACCCCAGGGTGCAGTTTGAGAACCACTGGTCTAGTGAGTACCCAGGATAATTATTGTAGCTGGTCTGCGGGTAACAGCTCTCAGATCCACTTCTAGAAAAAATGCAGCAATGTAATTTGAGTGACAAACTGCAGAGATGAACCCTTTCTGTGACTGCTGCACAGGGATCACACAAACTCTATTCATAGGGCTGACTTCACTTAGGGGAGATGTTCTCACCCCGCAAAGAAGTGCGAGTATATACCGCACTTACGGTACCATTGGATTTACAGATATTTTCTTGCAATACACTATGGGGGTCATTCTGAGTTGATTGCTCGCTAGCAGTTTTTAGCAGCCATGCAAACGCATTGTCGCTGCCCACTGGAGAGTGTATATTCACTTTGGAGAAGTGCGAACACTTGAGCAGCAGAGCGCCTGCAAAATCGTTTCAAAATAAGACCAGCACTGTAGTTACACTTCGTGTGCGTTGATTCTAACAACCGAGGGACGGCTTTTGATGTCACACACCCATCCAGCGAATGCCCAGCCACGTCTGCATTTCTTCTGCCACGCCTGCATTTTTCCAAGCACTCCCTGAAAACGGTCAGTTGACACCCAGAAACGCCCTCTTTCTGTCAATCTCCTTGTGGCCTGTTCTGTGATTGGAATAATCGCTAGAACTAGTGCAAAACCACAATGGACTTTGTACCCGTACGATGCGCATGCACATTACGGAGCATGCGCATGCACAGATTAGCCATTTTTTTTCAACTGATTGCTACGCAGCGAACAACGGCAGCATGCGATCAACTCGGAATGACCCCCTATATACATAGAAACATGGATTTTTACTGCAGGAATTATGGTTAGTTTAGGGGTATCGTTTAGGGTCAACAGAGGTGTAGCTAGGGGTCCAAGCGCCCCTGGCAAAGTAAGGGACTGGCGCCCCCCCTTTCGATAAAGCATTGCAGTCCATTGGCGGTTACCATGTTGGAGCCACAGCAACTGACCCCCTCCCCCACACGCTGCCCTACATCATCGGCTGGGATTCACTGTTGGTGTGAAGCCACTGGGAACAGTCTGGTAGCATTAGCAGCAGTCTGTGTCATAGATAGGGAAGGCAGAAGGTTAACTAGCTAATAGCAGTCTGTTGGCAGCAGAGGCTGGGCGGGGGGCTGAGAATGAGCCAACGCTGATCAGTGTCCAGTCTGCTCAGACAAAAATATTTTGTGATCAGGGCTGGTTCTAGACCAAAGGAGCCAATGGCAAAAATTTCCTTTGGCACCCCCCCACACACACACACACACACACACACACACCAAAAAAGAACATATCCCAGTTTAACATAACGCTATGTGGTGCAAGGTGTGGAGCTGGTCACTTGTATCAGACCTCTGACATTTGCCTTTTCACCCATATTGCATACTTTTTCTTGCAGGTTGTGTCTTAATTCAAGAAGTGTTCTAAGTACTTCAGCTTAGTATCTTTACTGACCCCTCTTTACCCCACACTACATAACTGACCCCTCTATACCCTACACTACATCACTGACCTTTCTATAACCATCACTGCATTACTGACCCCTCTATACAGTACACTGACCTCTATATACCTGCTAGTACATCCCTGATGCCTATATTCCCTAAGCTAAATCCCTGACGCCTCTATTCCCTACGCTACATCCCTGACGCCTCTATTCCCTATGCTACATCCCTGACGCCTCTATTCCCTATGCTACATCCCTGACGCCTCTATACCCTATGCTACATCCCTGATGCCTCTATTCCCTACGCTACATTCCTGATGCCTCTATAACCTACGCTACATCCCTGACGCCTCTATACCCTACGCTACATCCCTGACGCCTCTATACAGTACAATGCATTACTGATCCCTCTAGACCATACATCCTCATTACATCAGAGAGATAGTGAAACACTGGAAAAAATAAGGATAAAGTGGACTACAGAAACTGATGCTCTAAACAAAGGAGAGAGAGAGAGAGAGAGAAAAGCACAAGGGAAAGTGGGCAATCGGAACACCATAGAGAGAGGAGAGATAGAAATGCCTGAAAAAGTAAAGGGGGTTGGGTATGGCATCCGGCGCTCGGGATTCCAGCAGTCACATGATACCTAATCCTAATCCTCTGGGGGGGTGGCGGATAGGGCTAACCCTCAGGGGGTGGCAGCTAGGACTAACCCCCCCCTCCTAGTGCCTTCCCTAACACCCGCTCCCCCGGTCCTAACCCTCCCTCCAATACTCGCCTTCGGGATGTTGGCTGTCTGTGTGCCGGCACCAGTCTCCCAAGTGGTGTCAGGATTCCAACATCGGTCAAATGACCGCCGGTATACCGTCTGCCGGGATGGTAAATGTATCCTGAGGACAGGTAGTGAGTGTGGAGGGATAGGTGGTTCAGTAAAATGTAACAGCTCAAACTGCGATCATTCACTGATAAATTGATTTATAGCTCTCCCTTTTTAACCATTGCAGTCATAAAAGCAATGTTTTTTAAACTTTTAAATAAAGCTTGTTAGCATCCCCAGCACACTGTATATGCTGAGAGATGTAGTTCTCAATATGAAAACATTTAATTACTGTATGAACTCTAATTCCCCAACTGAAACCTCTCACAAACACACACTCCTAAATCTAGTACACACACACACACATTTCCCCAGTACTGACAACTCTCATCACTTCCACACACTGACAACTCCCTCCTGCTCCTCTCCCCACTGACACTGACAGCTCCCTCACAGTCACACACATCCTCCACCCCCCCACCCCCCCCACACACACACTGATAGCACACATGCACAAATCCCCCCCTCCTCGACACTAACTGTCACGGACTGCTTGGGCAGCAGGGGGCAGGCTCTGACTTGAAGTGCTGAAATTCAACAGCTCTCTCGAACTTGCAAGGCATGGCTGTGCAGCTGTCTCCAGCCATCTCCTTGCCCACTGTGTAATTTGTGGCGTTCTCTGATGTTCCTCGCTCTGCCTCTACAACCGGCACATAATGTACAGCAGTGGTGACTCCTGAGTATGGGCCTGGAGAACTCCGCCTACCGGGGGGTAGGGATTAATAATTTCAAAGGGGCAGAGCTAGGAGTGAAGCAGTGGACAGCAGTTGAGGGGCGTTTCAAACTGTAACAGGGTTGGGACAATTTCAGTATCCTTCCCTCACCGTCTAATTGGTCAGTCCCACGCTGATTGCCATAGCGCCCTTTTGAGACTGCAGAACTCTATCCCTTAGCCACGGTTGGCACAGCTGGATGGTGCCCCTGGCAAGTGCCATCCTGGCCAAGGGGTAGATACTAGAGATGAGCGCCTGAAATTTTTCGGGTTTTGTGTTTTGGTTTTGGGTTCGGTTCCGCGGCCGTGTTTTGGGTTCGACCGCGTTTTGGCAAAACCTCACCGAATTTTTTTTGTCGGATTCGGGTGTGTTTTGGATTCGGGTGTTTTTTTAAAAAAACACTAAAAAACAGCTTAAATCATAGAATTTGGGGGTCATTTTGATCCCATATTATTATTAACCTCAAAAACCATAATTTCCACTCATTTTCAGTCTATTCTGAATACCTCACACCTCACAATATTATTTTTAGTCCTAAAATTTGCACCAAGGTCGCTGGATGACTAAGCTAAGCGACACTAGTGGCCGACACAAACACCTGGCCCATCTAGGAGTGGCACTGCAGTGTCACGCAGGATGTCCCTTCCAAAAAACCCTCCCCAATCAGCACATGACGCAAAGAAAAAAAGAGGCGCAATGAGGTAGCTGACTGTGTGAGTAAGATAAGCGACCCTAGTGGCCGACACAAACACCGGGCCCATTTAGGAGTGGCACTGCAGTGTCACGCAGGATGTCCCTTCCAAAAAACCCTCCCCAATCAGCACATGACGCAAAGAAAAAAAGAGGCGCAATGAGGTAGCTGACTGTGTGAGTAAGATTAGCGACCCTAGTGGCCGACACAAACACCGGGCCCATTTAGGAGTGGCACTGCAGTGTCACGCAGGATGTCCCTTCCAAAAAACCCTCCCCAATCAGCACATGACGCAAAGAAAAAAAGAGGCGCAATGAGGTAGCTGACTGTGTGAGTAAGATTAGCGACCCTAGTGGCCGACACAAACACCGGGCCCATTTAGGAGTGGCACTGCAGTGTCACGCAGGATGTCCCTTCCAAAAAACCCTCCCCAATCAGCACATGACGCAAAGAAAAAAAGAGGCGCAATGAGGTAGCTGACTGTGTGAGTAAGATTAGCGACCCTAGTGGCCGACACAAACACCGGGCCCATTTAGGAGTGGCACTGCAGTGTCACGCAGGATGTCCCTTCCAAAAAACCCTCCCCAATCAGCACATGACGCAAAGAAAAAAAGAGGCGCAATGAGGTAGCTGACTGTGTGAGTAAGATTAGCGACCCTAGTGGCCGACACAAACACCGGGCCCATTTAGGAGTGGCACTGCAGTGTCACGCAGGATGTCCCTTCCAAAAAACCCTCCCCAATCAGCACATGACGCAAAGAAAAAAAGAGGCGCAATGAGGTAGCTGACTGTGTGAGTAAGATTAGCGACCCTAGTGGCCGACACAAACACCGGGCCCATTTAGGAGTGGCACTGCAGTGTCACGCAGGATGTCCCTTCCAAAAAACCCTCCCCAATCAGCACATGACGCAAAGAAAAAAAAAGGCGCAATGAGGTAGCTGACTGTGTGAGTAAGATTAGCGACCCTAGTGGCCGACACAAACACCGGGCCCATTTAGGAGTGGCACTGCAGTGTCACGCAGGATGTCCCTTCCAAAAAACCCTCCCCAAACAGCACATGACGCAAAGAAAAATAAAAGAAAAAAGAGGTGCAAGATGGAATTGTCCTTGGGCCCTCCCACCCACCCTTATGTTGTATAAACAAAACAGGACATGCACACTTTAACCAACCCATCATTTCAGTGACAGGGTCTGCCACACGACTGTGACTGATATGACGGGTTGGTTTGGACCCCCCCCAAAAAAGAAGCAATTAATCTCTCCTTGCACAAACTGGCTCTACAGAGGCAAGATGTCCACCTCATCATCACCCTCCGATATATCACCGTGTACATCCCCCTCCTCACAGATTATCAATTCGTCCCCACTGGAATCCACCATCTCAGCTCCCTGTGTACTTTGTGGAGGCAATTGCTGCTGGTCAATGTCTCCGCGGAGGAATTGATTATAATTCATTTTAATGAACATCATCTTCTCCACATTTTCTGGATGTAACCTCGTACGCCGATTGCTGACAAGGTGAGCGGCGGCACTAAACACTCTTTCGGAGTACACACTTGTGGGAGGGCAACTTAGGTAGAATAAAGCCAGTTTGTGCAATGGCCTCCAAATTGCCTCTTTTTCCTGCCAGTATAAGTATGGACTGTGTGACGTGCCTACTTGGATGCGGTCACTCATATAATCCTCCACCATTCTTTCAATGGTGAGAGAATCATATGCAGTGACAGTAGACAACATGTCCGTAATCGTTGTCAGGTCCTTCAGTCCGGACCAGATGTCTGCATCAGCAGTCGCTCCAGACTGCCCTGCATCACCGCCAGCGTGTGGGCTCGGAATTCTGAGCCTTTTCCTCGCACCCCCAGTTGCGGGAGAATGTGAAGGAGGAGATGTTGACAGGTCGCGTTCCGCTTGACTTGACAATTTTCTCACCAGCAGGTCTTTCAACCCCAGCAGACTTGTGTCTGCCGGAAAGAGAGATCCAAGGTAGGCTTTAAATCTAGGATCGAGCACGGTGGCCAAAATGTAGTGCTCTGATTTCAACAGATTGACCACCCGTGAATCCTTGTTAAGCAAATTAAGGGCTCCATCCACAAGTCCCACATGCCTAGCGGAATCGCTCCGTGTTAGCTCCTCCTTCAATGTCTCCAGCTTCTTCTGCAAAAGCCTGATGAGGGGAATGACCTGACTCAGGCTGGCAGTGTCTGAACTGACTTCACGTGTGGCAAGTTCAAAGGGCATCAGAACCTTGCACAACGTTGAAATCATTCTCCACTGCGCTTGAGACAGGTGCATTCCACCACCTATATCGTGCTCAATTGTATAGGCTTGAATGGCCTTTTGCTGCTCCTCCAACCTCTGAATTATATAGAGGGTTGAATTCCACCTCGTTACCACTTCTTGCTTCAGATGATGGCAGGGCAGGTTCAGTAGTTTTTGGTGGTGCTCCAGTCTTCTGTACGTGGTGCCTGTACGCCGAAAGTGTCCCGCAATTTTTCTGGCCACCGACAGCATCTCTTGCATGCCCCTGTCGTTTTTTAAATAATTCTGCACCACCAAATTCAAGGTATGTGCAAAACATGGGACGTGCTGGAATTTGCCCATATTTAATGCACACACAATATTGCTGGCGTTGTCCGATGCCACAAATCCACAGGAGAGTCCAATTGGGGTAAGCCATTCCGCGATGATCTTCCTCAGTTGCCGTAAGAGGTTTTCAGCTGTGTGCGTATTCTGGAAACCGGTGATACAAAGCGTAGCCTGCCTAGGAAAGAGTTGGCGTTTGCGAGATGCTGCTACTGGTGCCGCCGCTGCTGTTCTTGCGGCGGGAGTCCATACATCTACCCAGTAGGCTGTCACAGTCATATAGTCCTGACCCTGCCCTGCTCCACTTGTCCACATGTCCGTGGTTAAGTGGACATTGGGTACAACTGCATTTTTTAGGACACTGGTGAGTCTTTTTCTGACGTCCGTGTACATTCTCGGTATCGCCTGCCTAGAGAAGTGGAACCTAGATGGTATTTGGTAACGGGGGCACACTGCCTCAATAAATTGTCTAGTTCCCTGTGAACTAACGGCGGATACCGGATGCACGTCTAACACCAACATAGTTGTCAAGGCCTCAGTTATCCGCTTTGCAGCAGGATGACTGCTGTGATATTTCATCTTCCTCGCAAAGGACTGTTGAACAGTCAATTGCTTACTGGAAGTAGTACAAGTGGGCTTACGACTTCCCCTCTGGGATGACCATCGACTCCCAGCAGCAACAACAGCAGCGCCAGCAGCAGTAGGCGTTACACGCAAGGATGCATCGGAGGAATCCCAGGCAGGAGAGGACTCGTCAGAATTGCCAGTGACATTGCCTGCAGGACTATTGGCATTCCTGGGGAAGGAGGAAATTGACACTGAGGGAGTTGGTGGGGTGGTTTGCGTGAGCTTGGTTACAAGAGGAAGGGATTTACTGGTCAGTGGACTGCTTCCGCTGTCACCCAAAGTTTTTGAACTTGTCACTGACTTATTATGAATGCGCTGCAGGTGACGTATAAGGGAGGATGTTCCGAGGTGGTTAACGTCCTTACCCCTACTTATTACAGCTTGACAAAGGGAACACACGGCTTGACACCTGTTGTCAGCATTTCTGTTGAAATAGTTCCACACCGAAGAGCTGATTTTTTTGGTATTTTCACCAGGCATGTCAACGGCCATATTCCTCCCACGGACAACAGGTGTCTCCCCGGGTGCCTGACTTAAACAAACCACCTCACCATCAGAATCCTCCTGGTCAATTTCCTCCCCAGCGCCAGCAACACCCATATCCTCCTCATCCTGGTGTACTTCAACACTGACATCTTCAATCTGACTATCAGGAACTGGACTGCGGGTGCTCCTTCCAGCACTTGCAGGGGGCGTGCAAATGGTGGAAGGCGCATGCTCTTCACGTCCAGTGTTGGGAAGGTCAGGCATCGCAACCGACACAATTGGACTCTCCTTGTGGATTTGGGATTTCGAAGAACGCACAGTTCTTTGCGGTGCTACTGCTTTTGCCAGCTTGAGTCTTTTCATTTTTCTAGCGAGAGGCTGAGTGCCTCCATCCTCATGTGAAGCTGAACCACTAG